>NW_014569692.1:151834-171490 GCF_001313835.1 Polistes canadensis | reverse complement strand
TTTTTTGTAGAGCGTTAAATTTCCTACAAGAATCAGTGCATCTCATTTGATAATAATTATTACTCAGTCAGTAACAAAATTCATAAACAAAAATGAAATTTGTCTTAAAATAATCAAACTAAAATCTTCAATATCTTTTAAATAGTGAGGTTTACGAAAAAAACATAAGATACCTTTCTTGTAGAACATTGAATTTCCTACAAAATCTGATTAAAACATTTTTTCGTATAATCAATTAACGAGGAGGTATGAATTTTTTTCTGTTGGACTGAGAAAAAAATAAAAAACCGCGATGAGGAGGATCTTCCTATTAAAATTAGGAGCCCATACTGGGTGAGTACTTTCTAAAGGTGCCTAGCAACAAGTTTTTGTGTGTCAGATCCAAAAAAAAAATAAAAGTTTTTTTTTGATTCATCCTAATATCTATACTATATATAACTATCAAAGAATATTGTATTCTTTGATGTATTTGAAATGATCGATAGCATCGATCGTGTTTAGTTGAGGCCAAGTATCGATAGGCGGCGCATTGATCGTACGTCATGGACGGTCAGTAGGAAATGCATCTCTGCTCCGAGTAGACGGTAGTGCCTTTGGTTTTTTTTCTGTTATTCTTTTCAATTATTTTTTAATGCATTATGTTAATTTAAATTAATTATATTTTGTTATTATTACGAGTAAATAACGTAAGAGTGAATGTGAAAAATGAACAATGCGAAAGTGAAAACTACAAGGTAAACTATAAGAATTTTTGGACAATACTTGTTGAATGCGGTGTTGCATGACAAGCTACTGCATTTGTTTACATATATACATATTTTCTATTATAATGAATTCAATTCCCTTTACTGTAGACAAAATTTTAATTTGATAAATTTTTAAGATATATTTGCTATCAGAAAAGCATTACGAATGAAATTCTTTTACCATGATTAACCTCCTTTGTCGTTGCTTATTTACTAGCTTGTCATTCTACACGTCGCAGAATGATTATTATAAATAATTATAGCTAAATGGTGATTATTTTATTTGTTAAATTTATTTTTTTTAATCTAACCTATTCTAATTTTTCTAATTTTTTGGAATAATTATTGTTAGTATAATTTTCAGTGTTGTAATTATTATTTTTTTACAAAATTTTTATAATATTAAAAGATTATGTAGATAATATATATTTATATAATAAGTGTCCAAAGGCTTTATCAGTCAAACTGCATAACTTTAAATAATAATTTTGTTTTGATTTTCACTCATAGAATATGCTCGTGCAGTTTGTTTAGTAAACCTCAGGACGTTCTGTATATATAATTTAGAGTAATATTATTAATTAATTTCTATACATCTAACACACACAGAGATTGTTCGGACCATTTTGGAGATCATGGAGGATATTTTGATGTTGCTATACGACCGATGTTACAACAGGGTCACGAAGGAGAGTTATGCGGTTGGTTAAAAGAAATGAGTTTGATTCGCACTGTTTCAAATTGTCCTCATATAAATTGTAAAGGAAAAAGTTTAGTTTGGCATCCTGCCAGAATAGTAGATAAATATAACTGGACTTGTCCTCATTGTACCAAAAAACAATCTATCAGAGAGAAGTCTTTCTTTTTAGGAATTAAATGTGATTTAAAATTATGTCTTCAATTGATATTCGGTTGGTGTCAACAAATTTCTTACGAAGATGCTGCTTCCTATCTCGGTTAGTATTTTATCATAAATTTAATAATTATTAACAATCTAAAAGAGTAATGAAAAATGTATTAAGGATTTTGTTTAAGTATTGTAATTTATTTACAGATATTAAAACTCATATAGTTAAGAAAGTATACGAAAGATGCGACGAAGTTTCAGAAACTTATGTGATGAGTCATCCAGAAGATTGGATGATGGGGGATAAGAGTGCAATAGTTATCGTTGATGAATTTCCAGGGGGTTGTATGGTTAGAAATTATGTAGATACAAGTTCTAATAGAAAACGTAACAATAATTCTCATACTATAGTTTGTATAGTGGAAGCGAATACTTTGCCACCACGTATGTGGTTGCATATGATAGAAGCAATACCAGAGGTAAAAGAATTTTAAAAAATCAAGTATATTTGTATATTATTTTATATTAAATATTATATTTTTAGCCTATCAAAATGGATAATATCAAAAAAGATGTCGGTAGATGTAATATGGTGAAAGAGGCCTTGAAAGAAATAACAAGTCACACGTTACCTGGAAGTTGCATTATAGCTAATAGTAAAGCTCGTTGCTGCAGCTATGAATCGTTGTTAGAATTAAAGCAATATAAAGTTATCAGCGTTGAGCAATTACAAAAGTTCGATCCACCAGGGAAATCCAAACTTCTGGATAATTTAGGTAAACTTTTTTTTATTTTTTTATTATTTTCTTTTCTTATTTTATATCTTTCCTTTCTTTTTCTTTTCCTTTGTATTTGATACACATCTTAATAGAATAATCTTATTTGTTATCGTCATCTATATTTATTTAAGAAACTATTTGGCGAACGGGTGTAGAAATATGCGAAGAAATCCAAGAGACTACGCATACGTTAGGTCAACATATAATATCAAGGTATCTATGGAGACAAAGATTTGGTTCTTCGCCTTCAACAGCATTTCAACATATGTTAAATCATATTGCCGAATGTTTTCGGTTTACATGAATTTGAATAATCTTACAATTGTTTATTGAATCCATTATTTTTATATTATTAATGAAAGAGCACAAAATATTAATTACGAAGTAAGATATATGAACAAAGGTAATATTTTTAAAAAAGAAAAATATTTTTTTTACAATATTAAAGATATAGATATATTTTTGAAATTGTAAAAAAAGAAAGTAAAATATTAGTAAAAATATTAACTGATGCTTCAATACTATATGGAGATAGTTACTCGTGAATTAATGATATATTTTATATAAAATGTTATTTTTATTAATAGTGCAAATTACTATCAATCATCATAAATATACAAACACACAACACACATATACATGGTACACGTCTTCCAATGAATTTTGGGATATCTTATATGTTGAAATCGTATCTTTAAAACTATTGTTGAAATCTTATAGCTATATATCATTATACAAGATTTAAAAAAAAAAAAAAAGAATTATCTATTATTCTGAGTAAGCCTTAGATTATATTTTTAAGTATGTAATTAATGTCCCAATGATATTTAATCATTTTGACTTGATATATTATCATAGATACAGTTGATAATTTGTACAGATTATTCTATCGGAAGACTGACGAAGTTAATGGTAATGGAATATTTCCAAATAATTGAATACGCTAATAATAATTTTCTTTTTTAATTAATCTATCCTTTGTTTTTTATTAATACTTGCGTGTATCGATAAAGAAGAAAAGAAAAGAACAAACATAATATTTGTTTCGAATTAAATTCTACAAAGTATCATTTCAATGAAGATATGAAATAGTCTAGGAAAAATATAAAAGAAAAAAGATAGTGCAATCAGTGAATAACCAATGTTTAAAATATTATTAACAATTTTTTTTATTTATTTATTTTTAATGTACAAGATGTCCAAAGTTTTTCCAATCAAACAATGTTGTCAGCATTGCACAAAAAAAAATAATGTTTTCTTATTTTCGTGTACAGAATATACAGACACCGTTTGATCAAGAAAAACTACAGGCAATCCATTTATATATAATTCAATTTGGATCTGATAAAGTATTTTTTAACGAACATAACGTTTGTAACATCGTATCCAAAGCATTTTACCAGTATTATAATGTATATAATTGTACATTCGAAGAAGCACCAAGATAAGTGTTTTTTTAATCGTGAAAGAAATACTGGATTGAGTTATCGATGGAATAACTTGTATACGTAACAATATTTTTGTGATAGGAAAACAAAAGAAAGAGAAATTTATTGCTTCCTAATACACACATATTCCTATTGATTTATTAATATTCTATATGTAGTTTCAGTTTTGTTCTTTTTATTCAAATAATATGTTTGAAATCGTTTACACGCATAGAAAACTCCTGTTTTCGAATTTTGTAAATAATATTAAAATCTATTATCTTTGAATTCGTGAAAATGCGAGAAGGAATGACAGCTTTAAAGAAGAAGAATATATTATATATTGTACTTTTCGAAGGATTCATTTGAATTTTTTATCAAAGTACGTTATTATCGTTTTTTAGACTTGTATAATGATATTGGAGAGACGCTTAATACTTATTACTCAATATATGTATTTTTTTTTATTATTAAAAAAAAAGGTAAAATGTTCTTATAGAATAATAAATAACTT
Organism: Polistes canadensis; assembly: GCF_001313835.1. Classification (NCBI taxonomy): domain Eukaryota; kingdom Metazoa; phylum Arthropoda; class Insecta; order Hymenoptera; family Vespidae; genus Polistes; species Polistes canadensis. The sequence goes on along the minus strand of NW_014569692.1, from coordinate 167,177 downwards.
TTGATATTTTTTTCTAATGTGAAATTTTTAGCAATATCGTTATGAAGTATGTTTTTTCTAACTATATACACAAACGAGTAAATTTAAGTATTAACGAAATGTATTAAAAATTGTTAAGCACAATATAAACATATATTATTCTTTATATTATTAATTGTAATTTGTGATAAAAATAAATATAATTATATATTATATTGTCACACACAACCAAAAGAGCTCCTACCTTGTTGAACAAACTAGTTCCTGTTCAATCACTGATGTTGAGCAACGATGGGGACTTTAGTACTTAGATGAGTAATCTTTTTGAAACACTTTATATTCTATCGACTTCAGGGAAGTGTCAGGATTGTCAGTACCATCTGACTTCAAGGTATCTCAAACTTGTAAAAAAGAGAGTAATTAAGACGACCATATAGTATATATATATTGTTTCTTTTTTCTTTTTTTTTACATATAAGTACAAAAAATATCTATAAAGGTTTGCACGTAATATAAAATCTTTTGAACAATATATATAACTTATATGAATGTTATTGTAATAGCAATAATGCTATAGATAAAAATGTTATTAAAAAATAATATAAACAAATCAGGTACTTATTTCTTCGTTCATAAACTTGTCATAATCTCTTTGATCTTGCACCATCTTTTTAAAAACTTCGTACTTTCGTAAATGATATCTGTGATGAGAAAAAGTTTTATAATTAAAAAATATATCAAATTTGTAATGATTTTAATCAACGACGAACATTTGTAACAGAAAATACGCACTTGTAACATTCCAATTGAGGTTGAATAACTTTTGCATGACCTCCCATCGATTTTATAGCAGTGTCCATGGAAAGAAATTCTTTTGCTGCATATGATCCGAGAATAGCAGCTCCTATTAAAACCGATTCCTTTTCTGTAGGACAGAGCACAGGTAAAGCCAAAACATCTGCTTGAATTTGAACAAACAATGGATTTTGACTAAGACCACCACAAATTAATATACTTTCTATTTTGTAACCCGCAGCTACTAAAGTTTCCAAAATATATTTCGTTCCATACTGAAATAAAAATAATAATTATATAAATACATATATTTCAATTAAAGTATTTGTATATTAAATTTACATTATACCGTTAATGCTTGTATTGTAGCTAGATATAATATTGCTAAGTTTTCTTCATCCACTGATAGAGACAAACCTGAAACCTGATTGAACAAAAAATTAGAACAAATGTTTAAATCGTTCTTTTAGTTATCAAAATCATACCATTCCCTTTAACGTTGGATCAGCAAGCGGGGAACGGTTTCCATGAAAATCGGGCCAGACGTGAATACTTTTTGTTAAATAGGATACATTTCTAATATTTTTTTTATCCGCCATAGTTTGCAATAACGCAGATAAATGTTGTTGAATATGTCTGAAATAAATAATATAATTAGAAATGTATTCTAACATTAATAATTATAATGTATTAAAAATTACTTATTATTTCCTAAAGATTTAAGAATTTTAGGAGTAGCAGGATGCGTATCGATTACATGATCAAGTAATTTTCCAGTTGCACTTTGACCACCTTCATTTAGCCATAAACCAGGAATCATAGCACTGTAATAAGGTCCCCAAATACCATTAACAAATATTTTATTCTCGTTTACAGCCATGTGACATGTTGACGTACCACATATGAGTGCTAGAATTTAAAAAAAAAATTTTTTTATATTAGAAATTTATAAATAAATGTCGGAATCATTTAAGTTAATATTTTACACACCTAATCGGCTAGTTAATTCATTAGATATACCAGGAGCAGAACAACCGATCATACCAAGTCCACCAGCATGTGCATCGATGAGGGAAGTGCCTACTGCTGTTCCCTCTAAAAGTCCTAATTCTAATGCTGCTTGTGCAGATAATCCTTTACCGACTGGTTCACCAGGAGCTTTTATCACGTTACCTTTTAAAAAAATAATATTTGTTAATAATAATATTGTATTACAAATGAGAAAATATCATAGATAATTAATTAATACCTAATTTACTCCAATTATTATCTTTGAGATCTTGTAAGCCAATTTGATTGAAAAAGTCTTCCTTCCAACCACTGTTATTTACACCAGGTTGAGCATAATAATTCCACTTGCAAACCAAAGAACACAAAGATCTATAAATATATATAAACACACAAACGCACACACATAAATAGAATTTTAATATTTTAATAAAGATAAATAATATAATAATATCGTTACCTAGATTCGGAACCAGTTGCTTTCCAAGTTAGAAAATCAGGAAGATCGAAAAGCAATGTCGCGCGATTCCAGGATGATGGTAAATTGTTTTTTAGCCAAAGCATTTTAGGTGTCTCCATTTCTAAGGAAACTTTGCCACCTACATAACGAAGTATATCATGTCCAAGATTGTTAATAAGATCCGCTTCCTTCTGAGCTCTGTGATCCATCCAAAGTATAACATTTTGTTTATCTTTGCCTATACAAGTAAAAAATATTATTAGTAAATATTCATTTAATTTAGAATAATTGTTTATTTTACCTGATGGATTAACGCTGACCGGTAATCCATTTTTGTCTATTGCTACTAAGGAACAAGTAGCATCAAATCCAATACCTTTAATATTACTAATCGGAGTACCTTCTATAACTGTCTATAAAATGAATACGTCGAATGAATAAAAGTAAAAATTATTTATAAGAATTATCTACCTTAACTACTTTACAAACAGCATCCCAAATATTATCAGAAGATTGTTCATAATAATCTTGTGCTGGATGAAATATCTCAAGAGGGCATGTCGCTACTTTAATAATTTTTCCATTGGAAGATACTAATCCTGCTCTTGCACTTCCAGTTCCTACATCAACGCCGACAAAATAGTTCATCATTTTACTTCCTCGAATGTCTGTATACTTAAGAATATTGTATTGTTCATTAATGAAAGCCAACTGAATGTTCTGTACAGAGAAGGGATCCATTATGAATTTTCAGAAAAATATGACTTATGGTTATCAGTTGAAAAGTTATATGTCTATAATCCCAGATAATAATATCATATGACCCTGAGATAACGTTGAACTTAGCGAAACATATAAAGTAGGAAAATAATAGAATTAGAAAACTAAACAAATACAATGCATTGAATGATTACTAAAGTACAAGCTGATATAGTTAAAATTATTTTTCATAATTTAAGATTAATAAATAATTCATTAAATTAATTGAAAATAATCTAACATATGTTGTAGATTAAAGAAATTACATGCAAATAATATAATTTATCAAAGTTAAGAATTGATATGAATAGTGTTTCACATAACATAAATTAAATGTTATTAACTCACTGTCAGGATAAGATATGAGTGACGTTTACGTAATGCATAGAAATTGACATTTCTTGCAATATTACCTTGACTTTTCATTCATTTACTACGTTCTTGAATAACGTTACTGTGATAACATACTTTTTTATTAATATAATTTTTATTAATAATATATATATATATATATAAACAAATATATATTATTAATAAAATTATAGTTATGAAAAAAATATTACATAAACAAATTCTAATTGTTCCAATAATTATTCCAATAATTATTCCAATGCAATACTTTTCATTATGTGTTTCACTATCGTACGTTGTTTTTTTCCTTATTAAGTTAAAGCCACGTGTGCAATAACATGTGCGCTCAGTATCGACCTAAACATTTTAACCAGTTGATAATGTGCTATGCAAGTTTCTCGTATCTTGAAATAAAATTTAACGATTTAAAAATAAATATTAATCATTATATTAAAATAATATATATATAATAATTGTGTTATTTATAAATTATATTTTAAAAGTATAAGTGTGTAACATTTATAATGGTTCGGTTTAAACATAGGTAAATAAGTGCATATTATAGGTTAAGTTTATATATAAATATATTTAATTTGTAGGTTAGATTAATATATGAATTAGAATTATTATATTATATTAATCTTTTGTTTTTTATTTTAGGTATTTTGCAATTGAAATAGAAATAATGAATAATAAAAATAAATCACTCAAACCAACAGCATTGCTTAATGCAATTAAAAAAAAAATACAGCAATTATATGGAGATTATGGATTGGCTGCAGCATCGATTGGGCTCTTAAGTAATTTATTTAATAATTAAGATTATACACATATATATTTTGTTTTATTAATATATATATTTTAAATCATTTTCTTTTATTACAGCTAAATATTATAACTCGTCTACGAAAATAGCGTTCGTTAGAGCTAGGCATGGACCGCATAGATTTATATTAAATGCACTTCCATTGATTACTGATATTGATCATCAAACTGTTAAAGTAAATATTATTTATATCGGTGCAACTATAAAACATTGTTTCCTTAATGTTAGAGTAAGTATTAATATATATTTTTTAATTTGTGACTTTAACATTTTACTTACTGACAATGAATAAGCATTGCTAGTTTAAAGCCTATTAATTGGCTGTCGATAAGTAATGCATTAAATATGAGTTTAATTAATGCGAATATTATTTTTCTGTTTAGAGATATCATCAGAAAAAGTTGGAAGAAGTATGGGGCTCTCTTAAAACTGATTATCAAAGAAAAGAAATGCTAAGGGTTTTGAATTCTACAATATCAGTGAAAGATTTTAACAGACAGTAAATTGATATAACAAAGAGACTGCTATTTATCAGGTCAGTTTTTTTTCAACATTTTTAGTCAATATTATAAATAAATGATAAGTATTATAACAATTAATAACAAAAACTATCAGCACAGTATTAGTGATGGTTTAACAAACAGTTTAGGTAACGAACATTATCTTTGAATGAATTGTGTTTATGGTCACTAACTATATTTTAAATATCAGTATTTATCTCGTATTGATACATAATCCTAATTCAATTAAAAATACTGTAAGCATCAATTTAAAATACTGATAAACTATTATATATACTAAACAAAATCTTCAAATATACTAATCATTTATTTAACGAAATATTGATTATAAATTTTAAAAACTACTGACTTTATAAATATATATATATATATATTTATATATTTGTTATTATTTAAAAAAAAAAGAAAGCAAACGTGATTAATAATATCAATTAATTTAATAATTATAGGTGAATAAAATTTCAAAAGTGGCGCCATTTTGACGTTGCATACGTCACGCTTAGAGATATTTACCGCGTAATTCAAATTCGATGGGAGTAACCCCTCCTTTCTATGTACAGTGTTGGTTAGCATTTATGGTGGGAGAAGGGGGTGGTAAGCGTAGGGCTGGTTGCTGATCGCCGGCAGTCGTCGCTGCGGCGTTGCTGCAGTTTGTACATCGAATTGTTTCCGTCTTTGAAAATAAAGAGACAAAGCACACGATACGAAATTAAATCGAATCGAATCGAATTGGTGGTAGTAGTGGTGCTTCCATATAATAAAATCAAATTAGATTAAAATCTAATAATAATAAAAATAAAAAGATATAACCAAATAAATAAATAGATAAATAAATAAATAAATAAATAAATAAAAAAAAAAAGATTAGATTAACGTCAACTTATAATCGTTAGTTTGATTTTCTACAAATTCTTCAAACAAAAACATATATATATATATATATATTTTCTATAGAAAAAGAGGAACGTTTGAAACGAACCGTTTTCTAGGATCTAAAACTACAATATATTATTTTGTTTGAACGAATAAGAGTTTCCAATCGTCCGATAACCAACCCCCCTCGTACTTAAAGTTCATGTTCGAGAGTGAATTCGTTTGGCATTAGAGAAGATAAAGAGAATATTTGAGATAAATACGATTCATCGGCCATATATGGATTAGGATAAGGAAAAAGGACATTTTTTCACAGTAAGTTCTATCGGATAATAAATTGTTGTTCTTTCTTTTTTTATTATTATTTTTTTTGTTTTTTAATTATATATCTATCCTTTTTTTTTCCCAATGTCGTGTGTGTAGACTGTAGCTTATCGATTTCGTTCGTACGGGCTCGTCGTGCGAACGAACGTAATACATAGATATATATATCTACGTATATATGTAAAGTATATAAGGAACGAATGAATGGATGGATAGATAAATAGTTGTCTACTTTCCCTCTTTTCAGGAAATAAATTATCACCCCCTCGCACCCTTAAAAAATCGATCGAACGTGTTTCTCTAACTGTCGAATCTTCGAATCATGGTAGGATAAATGAAAATATATTTTCTTTTCCTTCTTCTTGTGTTATTATCGTTTGTTATTATTTGTCTCGATAAATTGTGCGAACATATTCAAATATATTCTTATTACTCTTGTTGTGTTGTTATTGTTGTTGGAATGATAGGGGAGGAAAGAGGTAAATTTTTTGAATTTTGATATCAAAGCAGAGCCATTTTGTTATCGTTTTCAAGAAAACATGGCGCATATTTAACCCTTTATTGGTTTATTCAAAATTATCTATTTTGTTATACGTGATTTTTCTTCTTATTTCTTTATTTAACATAGTTGCGAAAGATTTTTGTAAGATGAAATGAAAACGTTTGATAATTTTATTCTCCTTTTCTTTGTTTTCTTTTACGAAGATCGAGTATAAAAAGTTTTGAATTTATTTTGTTGTTGTAAAAAGAAGATAAAAACATTTGGGGACCCATACTCTCTCGTTCATTTTTGTTATTCAAAACTTTTCAGTCCCCCCACGCGTATATGGAAATGAATTATTTTCTTTCGTTCTTCTTTTGTCAAAACATAAATTCGTTCTTATTATATAAAGGAAATACAACTTTAGAGTTGAAAATAATATCTTGACACGCCTTCATTGTGTTATTGAAATTGTGTATATACCTCTTACATCGATTATTCGTTATCCGAACAAAATGATTTCGTAATTACGAGTTAGATCGTATTCTAATGCAAGATATATAATTTAAGTAAGAAGATAGACTGGTCCATGATAATATATATAGTATGAAGGATTTAGGTCAATTGTTTGAGATATTTTTGTATTTTATAATATATCGTGATATAAATATTATATTCAATATGATATTTTGTTGAATATTACTTTGAAAATCAATCAAATTAACTCGTACAACTTTTTTTTTTTTACAAATAATTTCTAATGCAATATTCTGATAGAGAGAACAAATTCTTCGACTTCAAAATGAGAATTTTTTTTTTTTAATTTTAAACTTATATCGCAAGATTAACTAAATTATATTACAACTTGAAATTCTAGTCGAATGTTTCTCACCACCACTCGTAAAACATGATCCATATGTTAATAGTATATGTAAACACGTGTTACCCCCCTCTCAGAAACCAAAACCAAGTTATCTTTTTTTCTTTCTCTCTGTGTGGATCTGTTTTTTAACATTGAAGAGAAGTATACGGGTGAGTGGTTTTTACAGAAGCTTTGAAAGGTTACAATCTCTGTTCAGCACTTGAATCTTCTTGAAAAGCATACGGGGGTAGATAATAATACGTAAAACGTAAATAGTTTTTATCGTTATAAATGATAAAATAATTAATTATTTAAATGATACGATATATTAATTGTTTATTAGTGTTTCGTTCGTGCGCGTAATTTAATGTAAAATTGAAACAATTTTTAAAAACTATTTTATTCTCGTTGTTTAGAGTTTCCCAAGTGAATAAAATTCGTACGCGGAAGTCCCCATCAAGTTTTTGAATTGTAAATTGTTCTTAACGTTTGTTTCGTATTCTCCGTCATTTTATTTTACATAATAAATAATTTAAGAAAGATGTCTCAATATTTGTTTGGCATATTTTTACGAATAAATAAAACATCAATGTTCGTAGCAGATGTTGGTAAGTTATGAGAAATCTTTTTTTCTTATCGTTTATTTCGATAAGTATCATAAAAGCTCAGGAAATAGGACACACACACATACATACATGTACTTGCATACACATATATATATTTACGTTGCATAATTGGATGGAAATGAAATTATTTGTGTTAGATAGTTGATATCGTAAACGAGCACGGTTCGACGAAAAATCAAATTGTTTCTTCACGATTAACCCTTTAACTTACGTGCAACAAAGATTCTTTATTCGAGCATGAAAATATGGAAAATTATCTAAAGATCTCTTTGATAAACGTTTAATAAATTATATATTAATTCTGTTATCTAATCCTCTTCATATTGTTCTTCGCACACATATATTTTTTTATTGTGAAATAAAATAATATTTAAATACAATTGAAAATGAAAAATATTATTTAAAATTACAAGAATCATATATATATACAACAATAACAACAAGAACAATAACAGTAACAGCAACTTTTTTGAATTGTAAATCGTACTTCCATTTTCGTATATAAAATTTATTTGATTCGTATATTGAATTTAAAATAACACATTTGTAAACGCACATTTAAAAAGATTTCATTGAATTACATTAAATCAATATGAATTTTATTTTAATAATTTTCCTTATACGATATATATATTAAAGATTAAATTTATTTTCCGCACTTTTATAAAACCCCGTAGGGGATTTCAACGTTGACGAAGACGAAAAGGAAATGAACTTTCGCACGAATTCCGATAATTTCTCCCTCGTGGGTGAAAGACCCATCCGGAAATATATTTATGTGTGTGTGTGTTGTGTCTATGTGAGAACGAGTCACGCCTACACGCAATGTATTACTCACAAAACAAGTAAAACAAATGTTAGATTAGAAAGATTCGAACGTTGATAAGATCGAGGTCTCAACACAGTTTCCTTTTATTTATTTTATTTTATTTTTTATTAAATTATTAATTACAATCACGAGAGTATATACGTTCGTGCACGTTGCACAGAACAAAGTTAAGTAACTCGCGTGTGTGATTAATTAGAATTAATTTAGAAAATAATATTAATTATATTATTACGGTATATTTTATTCAGTTTTTTCTAATTTCTAAATATTGTTCATTTATTTGTATTATTTTAATTCAATCATAATTGTGTTTGGGAATGATCGTACATGCATAAATAAGTATGATAATAATATTTATTAATGAAAAGAAGAAAACACAAGAAACAATGGTATCTAAAATATAGAAAATATTGATATGCTTCAAGAGATTTGCTTCTCATCCCATACTTTCGTCGATTATGCGTATCCTAAAAAAAAAAACTACATACTTTCATCGCATTTCTACGCGAAAGTAGACGTACACAGTTTCCTTCGATTATTCTTCAAGAAAACGCATCTATCTAAAGTGAAACAAAACTAAACCAAAAAAAAAAGGAAAGAAAAAAGGTCTATAAAATGAAGTAAAAGAAGAAAAAGAATGTAGAAATTGAGAAATATAGAAGCATGAGAAGAGAGCCAGTGGCCCAGTGAAAATATCTCTAATGTTTTATAATTCTATACGATAACTTTCCAATTTATAATAACGTCATGCGAAACTTGTATAAGAAATACCGACAGAAGAATTTTTCTTTAATTTCTTACATTATACTTAATTATTACATTTTTGTAAATTCTTTTTCTCATAATTAAGAAAGGTAATTCTTATTGGGAGAGGGGGGGGGGAGCGGCGGAAAAACGTTCGAATTAATTCGTAAATACTTTAGAAAATTTTCTATTTTTTTTTAAACAAAAAATTATAATCTCGGGGTTCGAAGTTAAATATTATTTGATATTTTCTAATTACTTGTGTGTATTATCAATTTTAAAAAAGTATAGATTTATTAGAAATATATTACTGAAGAACAATTTTATTGATTAATATACGATTCTCGTAATATATGTCGACATTTTTAATATAACAAATATAAACGCGAACATCGAATTAATTACAAGAGTATAATAAAACATTTCGATACGAATATTCGTAACAAAAAAAAAAACAAGACAATATAATATATTAAACATAAATGAAAAATTTCAATCTACCATATCATTTTTTTTTCATTCGTAATAAACCACAATTCGTTTTATTTCATATGCAACTTATGGGAGAAAAAAAAACCATTTTATCGTTGTCTATAATTAATGAAATTAATGTTAGGATTAATATCGTAAGAAAATTTATTTATGGAAGTATCGATAATCAAATGATAGTAAAATTTATTATCATGTTAGGAACAGTTATAGTTGGGTAGGCTCGTAGAAATTACCGTTGGTCGCGTTTCGTTCATTCTCGTACAAGTTATATTTGTTACCCTGTGTGTCATTTATATACGCCTACGGGCCTAACTTTGTATTATTGCGGAATGTGCAAGAGAGTTGCGACTAAATATTTCATTTTTTACTTTTTTTCTTTTGGCCCCCTTTTTTTTCCTCCCAATCCTCCCCTCTCGTCTCTCGTCTCTCACTCACTCACTCAGTATTTTTACGGTGTCTCACGAAAATCTTTCGAAACTTATCTGTTGCAATGGGAACATTTATGCATTTATTTTTATTCTATAAATTTTCTTCCTTTTTTTTTTCTCTCCTTTTCTTCAAATTCTTATATTTAAATTTTATCTTTCATTATATATATATATATATATTTATATTACATTTATTATTCTCATATTACCCTCCTCCTCCTCCTCCTCCTTCTCCTCTTTCCTCTCTTATTTATTTTCAACGAGTCACGAAATCTTTCGAAACGTTGATTGCATTATACGAAGATGATGCATTTATTTTCACTCTACAATTTTATTCCTCTGTGTTCATATTATTATTATTATTATTATTATTATATTATATTATATTATATTTTATTTTATTTTATTTTACTGTCCTGTCTCCTTTCTAATTGATTTCCATCGATTGCAGGAAATATATTGAACCGTGAAACATTTAATAATAATAATAATAATAATAATAATAATAAAGAAAAAGAAAATAATATATCGCGATAGAAAATAGGAGAAACGGTTATGTTAGTTAAATTTTCGTTTTAGTCAAGTAACATGGGTCAAGCCAAGAGGCAGCTCCCGTCGAGAATGATTTTAACGAGACGGTAAATATATCCGCGGTCCGCAACACGACCGGATCCGAGCAAGAGATGCAAAAGTGAGACAGAGATGGGGGTTGGGCGGGGGGTATGGGGGGGGGGTCCTGACTAATCCGAGCCATGCGGCAGCTATGGTGTGCAAAAGAAGGGAGACTGGATGGGGATCGCATTGCTCTTTCTTTCTTTCTTTTTCTTTTTCTTTTTCTTTTTATTTCTTATTCGTCTTTTTCTCTTTCTATCTTTCACTATGGCACTTTGCACGAGGCTAAACTCCGTTGGAAATGATATTAAGTCGAGCTTCGAATAAATACCTCCCCCCCCTCCCTTCTCTCCCTTCTCTCCCTAAATTGTTTTCAAGGATTATACGATTTTAATATCACGTTTTATAAATTCTTAAAACTTTTTTAATCTCGTTTTTTTTTTTCTTTGTTTTTCTAATATTAACACAAATTTTGTTGCTTGACAAATTGTTACGCAACGAATTACCCCATAGAACGTTTCTTTTATAAAAATATATTCTTTCATTGTATTTTTTCATATTCGTATAATTTGTTTCTTTTTTTGTTATTTGCCATTCTTAGGTCTCCCTCACCTTCACCCATAGGTTTTAAGAATTAATAACGAACAATTAGTTATTATTATCTTATCCTTTTTTGTTTCTTATTACTTAACAATTAATTGTTCTCTCACTTATAACGAAACATTAATTATTATCAAATTGATCATCCTCCAAGTGTTATAAATATCACATGTTCTTTTGGTTTTTTTTTTTTCTTACTATACAAGTATACTCGATAAATATACAACATCCCCTCCCTAATCCCACCCTCTTTCTCCTCTCCTTTTTTTTTTTTTTTTTAAAGTAAACCCTTTACTGCAAAATTTCGCGTTTAAGTTGAAATTTATAATGTTTATACGAAAGAGAATATAGGAAAAGAACAGAACAGAACAGAAAGAAAAGAAACAAATTCTTGTAATCCCGTTTAAGGTTTATAGTCGCTTTTGCAAAGGGAAAAACTGAACGATCAGCAGAAGAGGAACATAAGAGGTGGGCTTGGGGGAGGCTAGGGGGAGGGGGAGGCGTCGCAAATAGATTTATCTCACTCTGACGAATCCCTTGCCAAGTGCCACGTGGCCATCTCTCTGGGTTTACTCTCTCTCTCTCTCTCTCTCTCTCTCGTATTTCGATCGGGATCATTCGCAGGAGGGGGTGTATCCCCCTTTCGAAGCACATGTGTCGTCATTGAGTCATCGAACGAACGGCAAGCAGCTTTGCGCTTGTTTAATGTTGCCCCCCCTCCCCCGTTTGACCCCTTCCCCTCACTCCTCAGTCCTCCTTACTCCACCATACTTTTTCTCTTCCCCCATAGCATCGTATTAAACGTATGAAAGTGGCCAAGAAATTATTGCGTTCCCTCGTATCATCATCCTCAGGATAATTTTATGTATAAAAATATTATTCCACAATATATATATATATATATATATATATATGTGATATTTTTATACATTTATTTAAACAATTACATAAAAATTGATATAATGCTATGAAATTTCAAAACTTTGTAATTTTAATTTCTATTTATTGCAATTAATTTGTTCTCGTTAGACACATAAACAATATTTGGAAAGTTATGTAAACAACATTTAATAGAAAAACATTTTTATGTGACAACGTATCAGTCTAACAGAAGATTTCGAAGAGGAAAGTACATCAAAAGTTATATTCATTTTTTTGGATTACAATATACATTTCTATCGATTAATTAACGATCATTTTTGTAGGTATGTCCAATACTTTAATGGACTTATTTGTTTTTTTTCTTTCATTCTCTTTATGTATTATTTATTATATTTTGTATTTATTAATTATTTTATTAATATTTCAGTTTTCTTAAGTTTGCTTCTTTATGATGTTTTATCAACAACCAAATGAAAACTCAATGTATTTTACTTTCTCTCTCTTTCGTAGTACATTTTTTGGCCTTCTATGGTCTCACGTATCCAAGAATAACATTTTAAGTTTCGTTCATTCTTTTCTGCATATCTTTCGCGCTTTCTCGGACACGAAATATTTTAAATGCGAATAGTCTTCTTGTATTACGTAATCTCCCTCGTTATCGTTATTACACAAGCGAACGTTTAAAAAAAAAAAAATAAAAAAAAAAATCCTCACAGTGGTATATTAATTCCATGCACACATACACACAAATGTTATGGATTTATAAATGAAATGATATGGGAAATATCTTTTTCTTGTTAAATAATTTCAAGATATTTCTTCTTAGATAATTTCAAGAAATATAAATTAAACATCAACGAATATTTTGTTTCAAGGCTATCGTATTATTACGAGAAATATACTAAATTAAATTTATTATTAATAAAAATAAATAAATATATTTTATCGGAGCTTAGGAACTTCAAAATTTCGTATTGTGTGTAGTCTATCCCTTTGTCGTAGGTTAGGGCAGCTGTACTTAAGTTTTTTTAAGAAAGAAATAAAAGAAAAAAAAAAAAGAAGGGTGCTGTTCGTTCGTAGGAACATTTCGACTGCATAAAAGTTCGAAAGCGTGTGTACGCATTGTCCATGAACCGAGCATGCAAAAGTACACACGTGTCCTTGTTAAAACGTTGTTCCTTGTTCTATAAAGAAATAAGAGGGAAGAAAATAGGGAGAGAAAAGAATAGGGGGCGGGGGGGGGTTTCGTTGGTAGGTTAGTGAACAAATTTTCTATGACTATGTGCGGGGGGGGGGTTTAGCTGTAAGATCAGGGAGAATTATTTTACTGGTTAAGAATATTTAGTCTTCGTTAATTCGATATCACACGGAATTTATGATATTTTCTCATTTTATATCTATAAATTACAATTATTATTCAGTTACAATTAATCCAATATATTTAATATTATTTTTTTTTCTTCTATTTATTATAATATATAATTAAATAATATATTGGAAAATGATTTATAAAATGATTTATTTCAAATGTTTTCAAGCTGAAATAATTGTCCGATACTTTTACGTGGAATTCATTTTTCTCTTTAATTTTATCCCCCCACCTTTTTTTTTTTATAATGCACATATATATATATATATATTTTTTTTTTGTTTGTTAAAATTTTTTACGATACATATGTAAATATAAATGTATGAGTGATCTCAAGTTGACCTCCATTAACAGTAGGCTGATCTTTGAATGAGTAAAAGGCTGGGTCAGGAATATGGTATAGGTACTACCAAATAGTTCAGTAAGACCCTTGACTCGACAAATGGGTACTTGAATTAATGAAGGAACGAACATATCCGTTCGTACATACTTATATATACATATACACTTACATATTGTACGATAAGGTTACCATATTAAGCCCCAACCACGTAAACGGAAACACAAGAAAGAATCTTTGGCAACCATGCACACATACTACACGTTCGAATAAACGAATTAATGTGTTTCTTCTTTAAATATTATTATTATTATGTCAAATGTTATATCTTATTAAAATAGAAGTATTTTTATTTATTATTTTGTGTCTTATAAAAAAAGAAAAAAAAATAATTTAATTGACTTTTTTTTGTATATATTTGTTTTATTATCCCCCCACGCATTTTATTTGCATATAAAAAATACAATAAGAAAATATTTATTTTTTATTGATTTTGCGTATTAATATTTCATTCACATTTATTAATTATTATTTTGTAATACTTATATTATACTCGCGTAATATCGTATAATATTAAAATCTTTAAATGATTTGTTATATTATAGGTACACGGAGAAAAAGAGAAATAAAACAGAAGATTTTCGTAGGTATCGATCATACAAACTAGGTTTCCATGCAACGATTTGAAATAGTTTATTTTGTGGATTTATATACCGAGTATCTATGTTCAAACGAAACGATTTTATTTTTTTTTTTTTTTTTAACTAGTTGTCATTACATTTAATTAAATATACGAATTGGAAATTTTTCCATGCAAATTTTCTACACAAAAATAATTTATATATTTTCAACAAACATTCGTATATTTATCTGATTTATTACTGTATCCACACATACATTAATCATTTAAAAAAAAGTATCAATACGATATTAATATTCATATAAATATATGTATGATTGAATCATGTTATAGGACAATGACATTCATTATTTATATATGTTACTGTCAAAGCAGGAAATCAGGCATTGCTAGTAAATCCTCGGTATTACTATGAATGTAAAAAGCCTTCAGATTTTAATGAAACTAATATTAAATTAAAGTATACTCTTTTATCTACGCGTAGAATACTTTGTAGAGTTATAAAAATCAAATGTAAAGTGCAGAAAATGTCAGAGAATGCA
>NW_014569692.1:145422-151039 GCF_001313835.1 Polistes canadensis | reverse complement strand
TACTCTACGTGTAGATAAAAGAGTGCACTTTAATTTAATATAAGTTTCATTCAAATCCATTTGCTAAAAGTATAAAAAATATTTGCCGAAACTTTTTAAAGAAATGGCAAAGTAGGAAAAATTTTGCAGCATCGCATTCTTTGGCATTTTATGAACCTTTGCAGATTGTTTTATATCGCGAAAAGATACTCTACGTGTAGACAAAAGAATGTACTTTAATTTAATATAAAAATTAATAAAATTCATTTGCAAAAAGTATAAAAAATATGTACCGAAACTTTTCAAAGAAATTGCAAAGTTGCACAATCTACAGCATTGCATTCTCTGACATTTTTTGAAGCTTTGTAAATTGATTTATAACTCTACAAAGTATTCTACGCGTAGATAAAAGAGTATACTTTAATTTAACATAAGTTTTATTAAAATTCATTTGCTAAAAATATAAAAAATATGTACCGAAACTTTTCAAAGAAATTGCAAAGATGCACAACTTACAGCAGTGCATTCTCTGACATTTTCTGCACTTTACATTTGATTTTTATAACTCTACAAAGTATTCTGCGTGTAGAAAAAAGAGTGTACTTTAATTTAACATAAGTTTTATTAATATTTATTCACTTTTAGCATAAAAAATATTTACCAAAACTTTTCAAAGAAATTTCAAAGATGCACAATTTACAGCATTGCACAATCTCTGATATTTCTTTGAAAAGTTTCTGTAAATATTTGGCGGAAAATAATAATAATAATGGCGGATTTCCGGCTATGACGATAACATATATATACATATAATATTACATATATATATATAAATGCAAATCTTTTGCAAGTGCATCGGTGTAACTATACCATCGTAAATTATACTTCTCAGACCTCTAATAGGCGTTTCCTGTGCATCACACCGTAGAAAATGATTCCAAGTACATACAATGTACGCGTATATAAGCCCAACAAAAAGGGTCACGCAAATTTCAAGTGGAACTAACGAAATACTTTTACCCTAAATTAATTGTTTCCTTACCTTTTTTTTTAATTGTCATTGTTAACGTGTTTTAATCCATTTAATTATAATTTCAAACGATCGATCGTTCCTAATTCAAATTTTGTATTTAACAATCTATTATTTCTAATAATTATTGTCAGGTATATATTATTTATTAATTCGCGTAAGAGAATAATTTTTTTCCTTCGTATGTGTGTGTGTTTATAATTCGTTTTAAAAAAAGAAAAGGAAAAATATATTGGCTATTATTTTTATTTACTTTTATTTATCTTTTATTTCTCAAAATTCACGTTACAAACGTTTATCATTCGAGTTTTGTACATAGATTACATCGTAGTGAAATCGTTTTTAGTTATTTATTTTTTCTTTTTATTACTTTTTTTTTTCTTTTTTTTTTTCTGTTATCTGCCACCATATACTTTATACTTTATACCACTAATCGTTTTATCATAACTTCAATCTCTTTGGTTCTTTAGCTTCGATCTTAGCCCGTTATATACGGTCATAATAATTTAATTAGACGATGCATTCTTGATAAAATCATTAACAGATGTTTACGATGTTAATATTAAGCATTATTCATTTAATTACTCTTTTTTTCTTTTTTTTTTTTCAATTTGTTTCTAGAACACATTAATGTATCTTTAAAGATTCAATTCAGTCAACTGGTTAAATGATATATTATTTGTATAAAATTAATTGATTTTGTAATTATGTTAAATATAATACTATAAAATTTAGGATACAATTTTTTCATGTTCATTAAGGTTTGTTTTTTTTTTTTTTAATATAAAGTAACAAGATCGATTAAATTTATATTTGAATAATACGTTTAGTATATTCTTTTATGAGGTAGTAGGTTCGTATACATGAATTCAGTCAGTTTTCGAAGAAAATATTAAACGATATTATTTTTTCGTCTAATATTATTTCTTTCTTATTTATAATCACATTTCTTAAAAACATTAATATTATATTATATTGGAACACGTTTATGATATTTAAAGCTATATTATTGGCAAGATATAACATTAAGTTATAATATATATATTTATGATTTCATTTCTAATGCAATTATTGACATTTAAATTCGTTGCAACTTTTTAATAACTTTTTTTACTTCTATTTTTAATCAATGTTTTATTTTCACTAAACAATTGTTTGATAATTGAAAATATTGACTAGAGGATAATGTAGGAATCTTCTATATCAATATTAATTATAATAAATGATCTCATTATTATTATTAAAACAATTGTGTTATATTATCACGCGTATCGAATGTATATAAAACAAATTGAGAATGGCTAGTTAAATTAACTCTGTTCAGTTATATATATATATATATATATATACATATACATAAATGAAATAAATAAATAAATTATTTTTTCGTCGGATTTTTCGATGCTTTTTTTTTATAAACGGTAACCGTAGGAACATTTTCAACGAAACTTCGTACAACCGAAGCTGGTGAAACGAACCATTTGTTAACTTCGAACAAATTTCCAGATTTGTTATTAGTTGTTGTCGTTGTAGTTGTAGTTGTGGTTGTAGTTGTGGTTGTTACAAAAATAGTAGTACCAGGTTTCCCATTGTTCATTTCTTTTTCATTATCTTGAATGTTACAATTACTTTTCTCTTTGATTTCATTCCTGAGATCACAATTTTTAATATAAATCTTTTCGGTTTCTTTCGTGTCAGAATTCGATGGATCACCACAATTGTCAACTTTTTTCGTTTTCTTCATTAATTTCTTCGTCTTGTCCATTCCAAGATAATTTTTCAAAGTCGCAGACGATGATTCCTTGGTATCTTTTTTATTCACAGTAGAATTAACATCCATCGATTCGGTATCCACAGTTATTTTCCCACCTACGCCAAAATATTGGACATTATCTTTCGACGATTTTGGTCCCAATAAAACACGACCACCATCACCGGTGTATACAATGTCACCTGTATTATTCTTGACCTTGATTAGGCATCCATCACCCACGACACGAACGCTTCCACAATTTTTACTCATGGTTATTTTACAACCATCACCTGTTACCTCGAGTATTCGATTATTGGAATCCATTTGTACGAATAAACCATCACCTTTCAATCTTCTTATCTTTTCTCGATTTTCTTTCATTTTATTACAAAAATGATTTGTATATTTTGTATGATTTATTATAAATCGTATTATTTATAATCTTCACTGGAAGATATCAATGATAATGATATATTTTAATTCAATCGGATTAATTTATCGAACACTAACACACTTCCAATGTATTATATTATTTAATTGAATTAAAACACAAAATGTTTGTAGTTATTTATAATGACTATAATAATAATATTATTATTATTATAATATATTATTTTAATATATATAGAAAAATATACTATCGAAAGTATATATATTCCAAATATTTAATTAGAAAATTTTATTTCACTTTTATTGATGATATATTGATTTTTGATCAATACTGTAATCATCATCATCGTTCTTATATCTTCTATTTGATGACACAAATTTTGATTATTATAGATCATCATTAATCGATCATATATTAAAACTATATATCACTTATATATATATATCACTATGTGTATTTATATATATATATATAACTTTAATCGATTAATATTATCGATCCGAATACTTTTGATTCTTTCGTTGATCTGTTGAAAATTCTCAACGTTCACTGATACTTAAAACATTTCTCCCACCATTCATTTACAATTTAACGTTACCACTACTACTATCACCACCACCACCACCAGTTTTTGCCATCACCAGTTTACCACCACCAATATAAAACTCAAAAAAAGAAAAAACCTTTCTTGGTTATTTTTTACTTGACAAAAAAAAAAAAGCAAAGAAATTTATACTTTTAACATATATTCTTTTTTACAAACAATCGATAGATCTCATATGTTAAACCACGTTTGTCGCGACACACAACGAATGCTTCTTTCGAACCTTGGATTCACGGATATCATATACACACGCACATACACGCAAAACAGATGATTAGAATCACGTGTATATACAGTCATATACTATACGATGAGTTTGGTGCTTCCCCAGTATTATTTCTCAACTCGAGAGATATAGAAAAAGAAACGTAACGGAAGATATTTCTTTTTTTCTTTCTTTTTTTTTCTTTTTTTTCGGTTTATATTCACTTCGATTCGTTCCTTTTATTTTTTTTTTTCAAATTAATTATGTCAATCTTCATTCATTCATTCATTCTATTTTGTTCCTTTTTTTCTTTTTCTTCTCAGATTTTTTGTTCTCCGTTTTGTTAATTATTAATTATTAAATTTTAATTTTTATAAAATTAGAAAGAAAAAAAAAAGAAATCGTGTCGTTGTTTTCAGCAAGATAATTAAACTCAACTCGTAAATATTCAATGATTGTTCATATATATATATATACAGATAAATACATGTATTTGCATGTAATAACATATACGAATGGTATGTTAAATATCGAGGTTCTTTACCGATTTATTAACCATTATGGTTTTCGGGACTTCCCAAGACCTTTCATGTTTCTATTCGTTTTCTCTTTCCTTTTCTTTTTTTTTTTCTCTCCCTCTATCTCTCTTTCTCTAATTCTCATTGCCAAGCTTGCATATTACACACACTCGTTTATCATTCCTATTCACGAGAATTTTTTATTTTTTTTTTTTTTTTTATTTTTTTACAACGAAATTTTTATCCTACACGACGTGCGAAATTATTTTCTAAAACGTTCTTGATAATAATTTGACACGAGTTTGTGCTGCGACGAATTTTTATGTTAAGAAAAAGAAAAACAACAACAAAAAATAATAAAACCTCTTTCTCGGTGGATTGTAAATAAAATGTAGTATCAAATTTTTCATCGTATAATAAATTTGTACTCTTTCTTTTTTGTTTTTTACATATCTGGTTGCAGGTATTTAATGACGTCGTTGTTGTTGTTGTTGTTGTTGAGATATTTGAGATTTTTATAATCAAGTTTGAATAATATTTTTGTTTTTCTTTTCTTTTATTTGCATCCAACAATTTCAATTATAAATGTTCGAATTTTTTAACCCGTTTTTAAATTAAATCCAACGTTGATTATCTTAATCAATTTTCGAGGAATTCCCATTTTTCATTGGAAATTATATACGAATCATCGTATAATGATTGAAATGAAAAGAAAAGAACAGGAAAGGAAAAAAAAAAATACATTTCGCACAACTTTCTTGAATTTTCTTCAATAGAAGCACAACATCATTAGTTTTATTTATACTCTCATATATAACTGCGATTTATATCAATTTTTTCATTGTAAATTTAACGATAAAACAATTTGAAATCTTTGCAATACTAAGTATAGTAAAAATGTTCATACCTGTTTTTCAACAAATGGATCACGTCATTCTAAATTTAATTGTGTCGTATCGATCAGATCTTCCAGTTTTGAAAATAATTTCGCGATAATTATGCTGAAAATATAGTGTTTCGTTTATTTTTCTTTTTTTTTTTATTTTTTTTTTTTTTTTGTTTTATTTTTTAAAAGATCCCCAGTATCGTTAACCTTTTCGAATATCGACTATGACAAATGTTGAATTTTTCATTTTT
>NW_014569692.1:109637-144467 GCF_001313835.1 Polistes canadensis | reverse complement strand
TATATATATATATATAATTTTAAAATCTAATTTGATATAGATACAAGAAAAAACAATATTAAACACGTGTCGGTATTTATTAAAAGAAAGAGCAAATATCTGCATAGATAAAAAACAAGTTTATAGGATGATAGGGCAATCGTTATTAAAAATCATTCGCGTGCAAGATAGAAATCGAAATGAATAATATCGTGATCTGATCGATGTCACGTAATTGATGATATTCGATCTTACTTTCGTATAAATCTTATAGATCTTATTTATCGTATAGATCTTGCATAATGTTAGAAATACATATACAAGTATTAATACGATTAAATGCATTACAAAAAAAACTTGTTCGTAATTTTATACATGTGAGATAGAAAGAAAAATGAAATCTTCTTAATAATTGTGCCACTTTAATTATGCAAGTAACCAACAAGTCTACGTTTAATATCGAATAACGATAGAGGTCATCTAAAGAAAAGATAATATTTAAAAAATGCTAAACTATCTTTTGATGATGTGATTAATAACACTTATACAATTATATAAAGATAAAGAGAGAAATTTGAGTTTTAAAAATACAATTAATGTTACGAGAACACAATTCATTATTTTAATATAAAATATTATATTTATTTAATAAGAAAAAGAGATAAATATACACAGGGGGTGTTTCGAAACAGATGGGATCAATTTTAAAAAACATGAAATATTTATATATTAATAATTATTTTAATATTAAATATTAAACACATTTTCAATAAGGAAATACACAAATATATATATTAAATATTTACGATAGTTATAGTAATAATAATAATTTATATAGTTATTATAGTAATCATATTTTTGGAATTTAGGTCTGCTTGTATTCTGAGTGTTAGAATATCCCAGGTTTTTTTTTTTTTTTACGAATATAAAATAATGAATTTCGTAATACTAATTTTTCACGATAGAATTTAAATGATAGTTCGAATCGATGGAAATCATTGGACAATCCAATAACCGTGTAATTGATTTAGGTTTCCGTAATATGCGATCAAGACAAGCATTCCCATTAATTTCACTTTCTTTTATGTTTTTTCTTTTTTTGTTTGTTTTTTTTTTTCTAGTTTTCTCTTTCTGTCTGTCTGTCGAGAAATTTCGGAAATTGGTCCAGATAATCGAATATCTTTCCGATTATCCGTAGAATTGACAAAATCCGGTATGGAATTGGCTCTTATCGATTTTGTTTATCAAATTACTTTCTCACCTTTTCACATTTCACACAATCATTTTTAATATTTATTAATTTATTACTTATCTTAACGAAAGAATGAAAAAATAACGCGATACTGATAACAATGAATTTATTTATTTATTTTTAAATAAAACAATTCAAAAGAGAAAGATAAAGAATTGGACGATACCAAACTCGGTTGCATTCACATAATAGGCTCTCATTAACTAGGCTAGTACTTTTATTCTCTAGATATATATGTAATACATTGACAATTATGCATATACATATACTTATATATATATGTAGATACGTAAGCTTTGCGGTTGTAATATATCCTGCTTGACTTACATCATGTCACGCATGATCGTTTCTAAGCAAATTTAAAATCTACGGAAATACTACTACATGTTAAAACGGATGTTAGATATAGACCTTTCTGAACATAATCGTTTATATTATAGAATTTCTAAATATGTATAATATAACAAATTTTTCTCATTCTCTTTTAATGAATTAATTTCAAGTTTTATTTTACAATTCAAACAAAAAAAAAACAAATCAATTAAATGAATTATCATCGTGTGTCATCGTCATCCTCGTTGTTTCCTCGTTAAAAATAAGAGTGGATAAAAGAAAAAAAAAAAAAAAGAAAAATCTACTCGACTTGGATATTTTAAGATCGTCCTTGAACAACAATAACAACAAAAAGTCATCCCATATTTAATTAAATGCACACACAGTGTCCCTAATTTCCGATACACCTAAGATGTTCTTATTACAGTTAATTAAACTCGATTAACCGTTTTGAAAAATTATCGTGCAAACATTGACCAAAGGAAATAGGTTTTCTTTTTTTTTTTTTATTGATATAATTTATCGTTACGTTAGTTGGGAATTATTTTGTATTTTTATTTTTCATCAAAATTATTCCTCATCGCAAAATGATAAGAATAATATATATCGATATTGTTATCGAATATATGATCCGTGAATTAAAAAATGATTAATTTGATTTTTGACGAATATATTTTTTGTTCAGAATGGCAAGGACGATATGAATGATTCATCGACGGTAATCGAGCGAGAGCTCGATATGGAAGTACCACAACTCGAGGACAACAATTTGAAAGTATTGCCAATGCAAAATGTGGCACGACAAGATTCGGGAGTACCAGAAGATCTTGTTTCACCGGTTTGTGATATTAACAAGTCGTTGGACGATGAGGACCCAAATAGTACTATGAACAGTGACTGTAACATTACCGTAATTCACGTTACGGAATCGGAAACTCGTAATAAGGAAGAGGATCGATCTTCGTCAACGTCATTGGCTACTGTTGACAGAAAAGAATACACTGGGGAGAGCAAGGATAGCAAAGATGGCAGTGACAGTGGTGTCGAGGGTTGTGCAACTGAAGTTCCAAGAGTAAGTTAAAGTCAATTGAAAATATATATTGTAAAAAAGAAATATAATATAGTTTGATAATAATTGTTGATTATTATTGTATTTACAGGTACGTAGTCGAAACAGCATAGATTATGCCAGCAGTTGTGGGGGTTTGGATGAAGCATCCTGTGATTCGAGTTTAGTTAGTTGTTGTTCGGTATACGAAGACCCATGTGCAACTCTTCCAGACGATGTAAGATTAACAACAGGTGGTGAGGGTACGAGCGAAGGTGGTAGCGAAAGTTCATCGATAGCTGGTAGCGTATCGGCTAGGGGAAATCGTAGTAGTAACGTTAAAAGAACCTCATCGGTGTCCAGTTCGAGTAAGAAAAAGGCAGTCAATTGCGAGACACCAAAAACTAGTCGGGTTAAGCCAGCATTGTTGAACGCTAATTACGTACCAACGACACCACGTTCTAAACCAAGGATCGCAGCGCCAAGAAATATTCTTAACAAGGCACAACCGGTTGTTAGAGATCGTGCTAGGTCTAGGGACAAGTCAACGGCAAGAGAATCAAATTGTGATTCCGTAACACCTGGCGGAAATACACGTACCAATTTAAATTTTCGTTCTGCTACTAATTCGACTTCGCAAAGAACGAGAACGAGACCAATACCACCCGATTCACTGCCATCCGTATTGACTACAGAAATTAATAAGGATCTTGCTCAACGTGGTAGAGGTAGTAATAGTGGATCAAGATCTAGAGGTGGTTCTAGTACTAGGATTACGCGTACACCGGGTTCTACCCCATCCGAGGAAACGCGTAAACCATTGCCAACATCTCGTACCTTGTATAATTCTGGTAGAACCGAACAACCAACGAAAAGTAATCGTCTGGATAAGATGACTATAAGTTTGGATAACAAGGCGTTGGATGCTTATGCAACGTTACCACGTAGGAATAAGAACAAAATGACTATTGCCAAAACAAATGAGAAAACTAATGATAAAATTGTTAGGAGCAGATCCGGTAGCAGGGATGGTAGTCTTGGTAGACAACCAGATAAAAAGACTATAAATAATACTAGAGATTTCGTTCACAAAACTTTACCACCTTATCCTAGAAATAAACCCATTGAAAAGACAAGAATTTATCATGAAATCGGCATACAAACGGGTCTGACTGGTAACGACATTGACAATGCATTATCTGGAATACCCAGTGCAGTATCAGGACCTGACATAATAGAACGTTTGCACGAAATTGTTCAAACTGATGGAACTTGGGAGGACATGCAGACCATGCAGAATGATTTGAAACGTTTGAATGAGGATGCTAACGTGAAAAAGGAAGAAAATGAAAGACTCAAAACGGAGATAACTGAAGTTAAACGTCTTTTAGAGGAGGAACAGGCTGATCATGCTTTTGCTAGGCAAGAATTAGATAGAAATGCTAGAAGAGTATTGGCGATGTTAGGAACACCACAATCGGAACACGCGGGTACAAATAATTCTTTTTAAAATTAATGTCGAATTTTTATTCGTACAAGTTGGTATATAATTAAAAAAAAAATGAACGTATCATCGTTTCAGAGGGTAGCGACAGCTTTTTAGAATTGGAATCACATTTGCAATCATCGGGACAAGTTGTAGCAAATCAGCAAATCGAAATAGCCGACTTGCAATCACTTTGTCGTATGCTTAGCAGGGTAAAGAATATTATCATTAAAAATATAAATAATATTTAATAAATTAATTAATAATTAATTATTAAATAATATTTTTGATACATTTGTCAGGATTTGGAAAAGAGTTTAGCAGCACAAAAAGCATTGTTGCAACAACAGCAAGAATTGGAAGCGGAATCAGCAGAAATGCAAGATTTTCTTCAACAAGAAAAAACGACTCTGGCAGATGCGTTAAAGGATGCCGAAATTGAGGTACACAATTGTTAATAATATTATTATTTCATTTATCAATGCGAAAAAGAGAAATAATGAGCTTATATATTTTTAACAAACTTTTTAACACGACTAATATTATTATATTATCTAGCTCAAGAAGAAAGAACAAGCTTTGATTCAACGCGAAGCAGAATTGGAAAGGCAGACAGAGGAATGCAAACATTTAGTTCGAATCAGTGAACAGCGAAGGTATGCTATTACGAGGTGTAAATAGCGTAAATGATAATAATCCTCTAACATTACATACGAATCGTCGTATATCTAATATATATACATATATATAATATATATATTTATATTATATTTGTAATATTTTGTGTGTGTGGGACAGGCAAGAAAATTTATCATTGAACATGAAATTAAATGCGGTCGAACGAAAAGGTAGAGAATTGTTGCTTACCCAAGGTGCAACTATTTCCGGTGCAGCAGTGGCCCTTTCTGGTCTTGGCACGCGATTGGAAGGATTGGTAGATCAGTTAATAACTTCTTACAATATTTCAGTTAAGGATTTGGAGGTAATATTTATTCCTTTGTTTAATTGATTGATTGATTTTGGGATTAGTTTTTTCTGTTCTTTTCTTTTTTTCTTTTTGTTTTACGATATTCAAATATATATTATTAAGAAATTCGCCGAATCTATAGTAGATGTTAAGTACGGAGATTTTAAAAGGACCCATTTTAAAGGATGTGATCTATCATAACGAAGCATACAGTCGAAGCAACAGTAGCATCGAATCCAGTCCGGTTAGTTCTAAGCATAGCTTGAAAGAATGCACTCCTAGTCCAAAAAGTGGTTCCTTCGTTTCCGCAGTTATCGGTGCTATCCGTAACGCTGCTACTCATCCTTTTGTAACCAAAACTGTGGATAAAAAATCTTCTTTGGAATCGGCCAAACAAATGTACAAAGGTATATATCTAATATATTCGTGGGATACTGAATTAATCCTATAAATCAGTTGACGGTAACAGGACAATATATATTCAAAAGATACAGAAACAAATTTGTATCCATCATACGAGTCTATTATTTTTGTCAAAGCAAACATTGAAGATGTTTTAAAAAATAGGCCTATTAAATTATTTTAAATGTTATTAATTTATGATAATAATGTGTTTTGGTCAACTGAACTTATGGGTGTTATATTGTATAAGAATCTTTTAGTATTGTATGTAATATTTAATTATATTGTATTATGTATTTCTTATTATATTTTTTATATATTTAATGTTGTTCACACACATATTATATATGTTTTTGTATCGATAGACATAAGTATGGATTCGTCTTCCGATTTACTCGATTTTGAAACTGAACCGTGTCTGATGATGGAAAGTGTATTGGAGGATGTTACATTACCGGATACTTATTCGCACAATATGATCTCTAGCAGCGACTCGCTTCGCAGAGCTTTAAGCTTTCCCGAAACGGTCGATGAAAATAATATTAAAAAAACTAAAACCTTAGACGAGTGTACCAGCTTGACGAATCTAACTCAAGCAATATTACATCGTAGGAAAGTAAGTTGTATAAAATTGTGTGTAAATCTTTTTTAGTGGAGTGGGTGGGGGAAAATGGAAGGGACGGAAGGGGGTAAATTAAATGAAAATAATTGTTAAATATATATTTCAATATATTTTAGTAATATGAAATAAATACGAATAATAATTTTATTATAGGTACAAGACGAGGAAGAAGACGAATGCGAATCAATAAGTGAATCAGACACTGGGACCAATGAAGGACCTCTTCCATTAACGGATTATTGTCCTGCAGTAAGCCTTGTTGATCAAGTAATAGATGTTGATAATCTTGTAACTAAACTTTTAAAAGTATTGCGGATAATACAACTTGAAAACGATACGTGTATACAAGAATTGAAAGAAGATAAGTAAGTATATATGTGAAATTATTGTATGAATTTTGTATAATGGAAAAATCACACACAAAGAATGTTATTATAATTATATATAGCTAATTAATTATACGATATTAGAATACAGGGATTTACAAATTTTTAGAATAGTGGTAGTATAATAAAATATCATATTAACAATCAGGTTTCTAGGATATTATTACATTTATCGATTAAAACGGCACAAATATTTATTTTCTTGATTGACCGATATTTGATATCATAAAAGTGCTTTCAAATAATATCGATAACGAGTTATAATTTCTCTTTTGTTTTGCTCAAACACAAACAGAAAAATTATTGATTATGTATTATATATTTTGGCTCTTTTTCTCTCTCTCTCTCTCTTTTTCTTTAATATGTCAATGTTTTATTATTTCAAAAATATAACGTAAAAATTTATATTTGCAGATGTGATTTAGAAACAAAATTAGAAGTTGCCTTGACCGAATTAGACGAGCTACGTAAAATCGTAGATAGTACCTATCAATCGGAAGATATTTTATGCAATGTGCCAGATAGAAAACGTAGCGTCGTGGAAAATTGTCGTCTACTGATCAAGGAGGTAATTGCCGATGAAATAATCGATAAATATATGTAAAACGCTACTAACATCGTTGCCATACCTTTTTTTTCTTTCTTTTATCTTAAAACGGACGATTGCCTTATTAAAAAAAAAAAAATTAAAAAAACAATATATATATATATATACGAAAAAAAAAAAAATAACAATCAATATAAAAATAAAACAAAACAAAACTAAACGAAAAAAGATGTCAAACGGAATAATTCCTCTATAGGCGGTTAAGGAGGAATTAAAATTTGATGATGAGTCCGCAGACGCTAATAATATTGGCTCACCGGATGCTAAAAACTGTGGTGAGGATCTCAACGCTAACGAAGAAGCCCAAATCTCTTCTATTTAAATTTTAAGTATTTCAAAATACTTTACTTATTTTCGATAATTTACAACAACAATTTTAAACGATGTGTTATACTATGTATTACCTATCTGTGTACTTTTATTTTTTCTTCTATGTATAGATTTTTCCTTTTTTTTTTTTTATTATTATTACTTTTTCTTTGTCATTGTATGCGAGAATATTGGACAACGTCGTGTATTATTATCGATTGTCATAATTTATTAATATGTAATTGCCATGTGAGAAAATTATTTACTTAAAGGTTTCACTTCGCGTGATCATAAATCCACGACTTTTGTGACAAAAGCATCTCGTGACATTAAATTTTATGACTTTACGATACTATGGGAAATATTTTATCGTAAAATTACTTGAAAAAAAAAAAAAAATAAGACACTGTAATATTTTTTACGTAGTAAGAATTATTCGTTTGTCGTATCGTTGCAAAAAAATAATCTCATCAAATTAAATTCATGATTATGAAAATTATAAAAATGTCACGCGAAATGGAACCACTTTTTTATTGACGAGACTATGCATGATTGTATAAACTTTTGTACAGTTCGTATCATTTCTTTTTTTTTTATTTCTATCTTTCTTTCTTTTTTCCTTTTTTTCCCCCTTATTATTTTCTTTTTCGTATCGACGTTCTTATAATTATTAAGTATACTGTGTTTCATTATAGGAAAATATTATCCCTCTTGTATATAGACTAAACAAATAATTGATTCTAATTAAAAAAGAAAAAAAATTACAAGCCAAATAAAAAATGAACAAACATGAATCGATAAAAAAAAAAAATATAAAAGAAAGAAACAAAATTCTTCAAAATAATTAGCGTTAAAATTAATAGTGATCGATCTAGTGTCTCGAGGGGGTAGGTTACCAAAATGATTTCAAATCTTTTAGATGAAATCAGTGAAAAAAAAAAAAGAGGAGAATAATAAAAATAATATACGATATCTTGTTCTTATTTCGTAAAATATTCTTTCTGTAGGGGGTAGGAAAAAAACGAAACGAAACAAAATAAAACAAAACAAAACAAAACAAAATTTAAAAAAAAACTGCATCTACGTATATTTATCCAGTATTTTTTAGTAATACCACCGGTGTATTCTTCACAAATCCGAGAGTAAATATTTTATTTAAAAATAACAATAAAGAAGTTCCAAATAGGACATTGCAAACTCGCATAATCGGCGATTCTTGCACGCGAAGAGATAGAAAACATTGATAATAATTATAAAAAGAAAAATAAGAAAAAAGATTTATCGAGAGTATTAAAGAAAAAAAAAAAAAGAAAATAAGGAAAAGAACAATCGACAAGACGAACATTCATAAAAAAACAAAATTGGATCCACCGTTAAAAATCCTTTTTGTTCTATATGAAAGTATTCGGGAAAAAAAAATAAATAAATTAATTAATATATATATATACATACATATGTATATACGGGGTGTTTTGTAACGTAAACCTGATGAAACCCTGAAAATTAAAAAACCATAAAAGTAAAACCGATGCAACAAGAATACCATAGTCATACCACAACGATGCTAATACAAAAAAAATATTTAAATACACAACGATTTCAAATTGAATTATTCTTTAAATCAAATATCCTTATATATATGAACAAATTAAATGTCACATTTACAGTTTGATTTTTCATGTTAAATCATTCCCCTGTTGACTCGTACAACCAATTACAGAACACCTTGTATATATATAATGTTTTCCAAACTCGAGAACACAGGGTACACTCTAGTTTTACAATATTATTATTATTATTAATATGAAATAAAACGAGAGAAAAATAAGAAATTAAATTAAATACGAACAATTATTGAAGTAAACACCATTATCGCGAATAAAATAAATAAAAAAAAAAATACATACGAAAGGGAATAAACAAAATAAAGAAGATATCAAATTCGTGTGAAGATATTTTTAATGTGTTGATATCAAATATTTGTGTGTCTTACGCGCGCGAGAACGTGTTTTAAAAAATTAATAATAATAGTCAATTGAAATTTCATTTGATCGTGTTGTGACGTGAACAAAAAATAAAATCATTTCTTAGAATGTGAACAATGTTTAAACGATTAACAATATAATCAGACGAAGGAAATATTTAACACTGCTTTATATATTACAATATTAGAATTGCAATATTATATTTGAAAATGTATTCTTGTATACACCAACACACCCACACAACTCAAAAAAAAAATACACATACTCACACACACAGAACACAGATACATCCTCGACTTCCAAATACAAGATCGTATATGCATATATAATATATTTTAAATGATTATTATACATATACATATATATACAGAAGCTGTGTGTGACGCTTATTTTCCATTATAGTGTGTTTCACAAGCAAGTAGAAAAATGATTTATGTTATTACAATAATAATTGTTAATTTTCATTGAAAATTATATATAATTAATTAGGTTCTTACACAGGGGTTACACACACACACACACAAACACACAGAGGAAAAAAATAATACAAGCAAGTGATGATTCCACCCAATAAACCAAAAAATAAAGATACATTAAAAAAAATTGTACGTATTACAATATGCAAAGGAACATGATATAGTCTTTAAGGCATTTTTTATACAAAAAAAAGTATTGTGATCGTATACCAAAAAAGAA
The DNA here is from genome assembly GCF_001313835.1 of Polistes canadensis. Taxonomy (NCBI): domain Eukaryota; kingdom Metazoa; phylum Arthropoda; class Insecta; order Hymenoptera; family Vespidae; genus Polistes; species Polistes canadensis. The sequence goes on along the minus strand of NW_014569692.1, from coordinate 134,395 downwards.
AAAAATAACAAGAGGAAGAGGAAGAAGAAGACAAAAAAATAAAAAACGAGACATAAGAGTAGAACAAAAATCTCACATAGACAATGTATTTTAATTTTTAATCAAATATAAATATATATATATATATAAAATTCAGAATAAAATAAGAATAAATATTGTAATAATAATAGTAATTATAATAATAATATAATAGTAATAATAATAATAATAATAATAATAATTTTAGAATTATGAATAAAGGTGAGTACATGGTCTGTTCACAAAATCATTGCAGATAATATATAACGATCATTATATACTAAAAATATAGTATTACAAACGTGCTTCTTTGAATCCCCCTAAATTAACTTCAAGTTCCATTTAAAGAAGGCCTAATTACAAAAACCCTTTTTTAAAATAACATATATTTATATATGCATAATATTATATAAACTATAATTAATGAAATATATCAATCACATGTGTTTTATATTACATTACACTAAATATAAGTCTTGAAATGTGTGGTTGTTTTCTTTCCCCCGAGCCAGTTTTGGACTCATTGTGGGTGATAAAAACGGCGTATAAAGGGTGCGAGTAAGTTCATTAAACGTAAATTGGATCTGCAAAAATAAATTAAAAAAAAAAAATGAAAAAAAAATAGAACAAGAAAAATTATGCAATGATTTACGAAGCAAATAAAATATNTATATATATATATATATATGTAAAAAAAATACCTTTTCGTTGATTTCGAAGAGACATTTAATTTTTCCGACGATTGATGTTCGGTAGTAGGTTCCTCCAAATGTTCGGTACTTGGTTTTTCCAAATTTTCATTACTCGGTTTCTCCGAATGTTCAATATTTGGTTTATTATCGTCAGGTTTTGGATAATTAATTGTGGATATTCCAGATTGATTGTTATTAACAAGATCATTAGCCATAAGAAGTGCTTCAACTGGTGCAATTACTATGACTACACCGTCAATGTGTACACGATAATTTTCTGAACCATTTTGCCTTTGATCGTAATGATCTTCAAAAGAAGAAGATAAAGAAGAAGAAGAAATTTTCGTTGATGATGTAATTTCGGATTCATCAAGTGGAAGACTTCTTACATGAGTCCCAACAAATGCCAATAGTAAAAACAACAAGACCGTTGTCTTGAACAATCTCATATTTATTGAAAACATTGATGATTACACACTGGTTGGTGATTTGAGATTAATTTGAATTTTGATTTTATTACTAATATATATAATATTGAAGAAATAAAAGGAAAAGAGACAAGTATAGATGAGCAAGTAAGAGAATAGGATGTCTTGACGATACGAAGGACGAACGTTTTATGACCTCCGCTAGTAGAATCAACCAGGAAAAGATACCTGCTCCCCACCTGGATACTTTGACCACACTGGACAAGTTCAAGAACCTGTCGAAGAACCGAATATATCTACTTTTACGTATACACATTCTTTCTTGTTAAATTCATTTTATTATTCATTTTAAAATCGTTATCACGTAAACATATCGATTATTATTCCAATTAGTTCAGAAAATTTCTTATTCGTAATAGAGATAAAATTCGTATGATTATGATAAAGAGAAAGAGAGAGAACAACAAAATTTTCTTACTAACATTTCGAGATACGAAAAGAAAAATAATATATTTACAATAATTGGAAAATAATATTCAGGTGATACTCTTATTTTATTTCAATCATATTATATCCGGTTGATCGTATAAATTAACGGATTCGATATAATTTTGATAAGAAAACAAAAATAATATTCAAATATATTTAACAAAACAGGATTTTAATATAAGCGATCAGAATTTATATTAGTAAAATAGTTGAGATGAAAAATATTGAACCCCGTTATAATCGAACGTATTTCTTATAAATTATTCGATACGACCCCCCACCCCCCCCTGTCCTGTCCCCCACAACCACTTCAGGTATTTTAATGTTTCTATACTTTTATTTTGTTATTTGAACAGGTGGTAATATTAAAATATCATAATATGTCTAAATCAATTCGTATAGTAATTACAATGAACAACACAACAACCTGTCATCATCATTTCTTTAACGATATAAACGAGATCCGATTTGCAAAAGGGCAATGTCCTAACTTGGCCCCATCGAGTAGTATGAGTATATTTGTATTCGTGTTCTTGTGTTAGTGTTCAGGTATTAGTGTTCGTTTGTTCAATCTCTTCCGGTTTTGCTTACCGTAACCTTGCCCTTGCTCTCTCACGTTCCTCACACGTGCACGAGTTCTTCGTGCACATGCAAGTGTATGTGCACGCTGTAAGGTTTTTAAACTGACTGGAAATGCAGTTCACCTTTAACGTTTGCAACATTTCTTACAAGGATATCACGAATTATTCATCCTTGTTTTCTTCTATTTCGTTTTTTTTAAATCATTTATTTCAAAAATAATTTGTGTTTATTGTAATATATTTAAAGAGATATATTTTAAACAAATTTTAAAATGTGGAAAAATAAGAAAAGAAAATTATTTCAGTATAGACAAATTTTGTATTTTAAATATGACACAACGCACATTTGTTTTATTTATTTATTTGTTATAATATATATATGTTGTACGAGTACATCAGATTTTTTTTCTTCTTCTTTTAATAAATATTTATTATATATATATTATATATTAAATTACATACATTTTATATATATCGAAAGTTATATAATATATACATCACATAATATTTTTATATTAAATTCTATCAAACGATACAATTATTACGTCCAAGTTCAACAGTTATAAAAACAATATAATAACGTTGAAGATTATCCATTACCACCCACCCCTCTTTCTCCCTTTTATTCGCAACAATAATAAGACTCCAATTCATGACCCAAATCCCAAAAAAACGATAGACGAAGTTTATAACATAATTATTAATCATAATCTGTTACTGCAGTTTAGTTTCTTTAAGTTTGTCTTTCGTGTTAGTCAATTCCTGATGAACGGAGGAAAGTGTCCTTTCATCTTCGTCCTTCTTCAAAGAAGATATCGAATCCTTGGAAAAAGATTGAGAATTATAATGGTCCTGTTGTTTCACTTTAGCTTCGTTTTTCAAATCCTTCAATTCTTCCTTTACCAAATCTTTCAAATCTTGACCAGCACTCTTTTCCTTATCTTTAGGAATCTTGACTATATTAACCTGATAAGGTTTACCAGTTTTGATATTATCATGATCATCATTTAATTCCTCGTTTATTATCGACAATATTGGCCCGTCCAATTCACTTTCCTTATTTTTCTTACCGATCAATTGTCTTGCCATTGATTTGTAATCGAGCAATGAAATCAAATCTATATTAGACATTGACGTTTTACTCGGAATTAAGAGAAACATGAAATTGTCTAAAGATCCATGAAAGTTAAATTCACCAGTTTGTTTTTGATCGTAAATCGTTGGTGCTGAATTACATTCAAATATTATTGACAACGATAGTATCAATAGACTCGAAATAATAATCATTTTTTTTAGATTTGTATTCTTGTTTTTGAATTTATTTCTTCTTGGTTCCTCAACAAAGAGATGCTCGTACGAAGTTCGATCAACGACTGTGGACGATTCTTCCTTTCCTGAGCTCACTGTAACTATCCACGATAATGATGGTGGTGATGATGATGATCATTGGAGAGGGTAAAGGAAATGTATAGCGTTCAAGGAATATTCAACTGGTCCTTCTAGACCATGTACCGTTGACCATTTCTTTTTTTTTTCTTTTTTGTTTTTTTTTTCTTTTGAGGAGGAAAGGAGGGGCACCTTCTTCTTCTTCTTCTTCTTCTACGTTCGTTTAGTTTTATCGTCGGAATATTTTTAACTTTTGTTTTACGACCTGCAATGTTTTACTTATAAACGTTAAAGAATAAAAAAAACAAAGGGGAAGGATAATTATTGTTCGATAATATTCCGTATGTGAATTTATTTAGAATTATTTGATGACACGTGTTTTACATTAGGGCCTCTCTCTCCGGTGGAAAATTTGATTATAAATGAAATCATCGAAATGCATTTTTTTTTCAATTTTTTAGAATTATTTATTCATAAGTATTTCGTTGAAATTATTTTGTGTGAATATAACGTCGAAGATTATAATCATGTGGAAAATATTAATTGGATATTGTATAATTTCTCTTTTCTTAGGATTAACGTAAGGTTTATTTTTTATTGTTGGATTTTATTTAAAAAAAAAAAGAAAGACATCAATGATGAAATTGCATTAATTTAAACATTAATTTAAAGAGTAATAAAAAAACACATTTGAATAAGAATTAATATAAAAATACAAATCAAATATCCCCTTGTTATTTGGAAGATACAAATTTAGGACGATTATTCGATCGGATTTTCAAATGAGCTCTTTTCCTTAAAGGTTGCCTTGATGTTTCAAGGATACCTTCTTTATTAGACGAAGATATAACTTTGTCTTCTTCGATCGTGGATTTCGTTGCATCTTCAATCGATTGTTCATTTTTTGAAGTAGTTATTATTGAATCATTCGTAGAAGAAATTCCAACAGAATCCGTTTTGATGGTTGAAGAAGATATGGGTGCATTAGTAGGCTCGGTATTCAAAGATTCAACCGTAGAAACCGATGTGGGCTTTGAAATTGGTTTTGATGTGAAGTCAGCGAAATCGTAAAAGTAATCATAGTCCTATAGAAATAAAAGAAAATAATTTTTTAATAAAAATATTCAACAACCATTAGTATCAAACAAACGTGTATCAATAAATTTATTCTAACGTTGTTTGAAACTTTAACAAAATCTGTGATCAATGATAATTAAAATGAGAAAATATACTCGTCTATAAATATATAATACTTTTAAATAGAATTTTATTCAAATGCTCAGTCATTTGTTCTCTCTTATCAATAAATGCAAACTTTAAAGCGCCCCCTCCCCCACAAAAAAAAATAAATCTTATCTTATCTTAGAAAACACTTTAAACGATATATTTCCATTTACCGTGTAATCTTCGAGTACTTTAGAATCAAGAAGAGCTAGTATCTTCAGATCCTTCAAATCAATTCGCACGTTGAGATCGCCAGTTTGTCGTTGATCGTAATTCACAGGTGCAGAAAGTACAACTTTGATAAGTAGATAAATATGAAAAGCAAATACGATGGTGTAGTGGACAAACGACATGATGATGATGGTGCACCGTTTTTTACTTATTTGTGTGCAACTGAACAACACATAGGAAGAAAAATCAGAACGTTCTTGGCACGAATCGTATGTAAAAATGTAATACACGTGAAGTATAGTTCGAAGTAAAAGATGAAGAAGAAAAAGAAGAAGAGAAATAAAAGAAACAAAACTAAGAAGAAGAAGAAGAAGAAGTAGCAGTGAAGGAAGAACTGGAGGAAGTTCACGAAGTTCTAACAGAGTCCTGACTGCGATGGTCACCTTCTTCTCTTACTCCTATACGTAAATACTACTACTGTATTCTATTCCTGAACGAAAAACCGGTATTCCTTTCGCGGTTGAACGCACGAGAGAAGTTACCTCCTCGATGGCCTCCACAAAAGCCTTCCCAAAGGCTTCTCTTCTTCGGTAGCCTCTTCCTCGGTATCTTTTCACTACGGTGTCCGGACATTGGCCTCTTCCTTCTAGAGTCCACCTGTTTTATCTTCTATAGTATGTTTCAAAATACCATACTCAGGCGCGTCTAGTATTTTATATGTGCATATATAATGATTTATATGTTTCTTGACTTTTTATATTTGTAGCTACTCAAATATTCTAGTGATACTTCTTCTTGATATCCCATATGTTTTATTTTGTATACCACGTTTCAAAATACCGTAGTACCCACCCACGTCTATATGCAGACATTTACTTATTTAAATATTTCCTGATTCGTAAAATATGTAGCTACTAAAAAACATGTACGTTGCATTACATTTCGGATTCGTCTGTCTTATTTTTTTATAGTTGATTTCAAAATAACACGTAAATATTTAACTATTTAATGATACGAGTATAATATATCTTTTGGGGGTTTTAATTTTTATAGAAGATTTTTTAAAAAAGCCCGCCTATCACGTATTTATCAAATTAGCCAATTAGAAACGTCGAAAATTTGAATAATTTTGTATTATATTTTTAAACTAATATTTGATCAATTTTAGAATATATTATTAATTAAAGTACACTAATATATCATACTTGATAATTTTATAACTTATAAATTAAATATTTCTCTCGATTCACATTGATATTACTTAATATATCAATTCACTTTAGACGAGGTATCGATTTTTCAAATTTTGCCGCCATATGCACTTCTACGAAATTTCCTAACATGTTCATGTAATTTAATTTCAAGAAAGGTAAACAAATATAAGACGATTTATTATAAACATTATTAATTAATTATATCATACAAATAATTTTATTTTACAAAAATAATAATTATTATTAATATTATCATTTTTTTAATATGACGCTCAACGTCACACATGTTGTTGTTGTCGTATGTACATCATTTATTTATTACGTTATTTTTTAAACGAGCTATATAAACAAAGCTCGTATTCTAAACACGAAAAATGCAAATGCATACGTCAAGATTAACTTCGAATCGGGAATACATTATTTGCCATACTCTACGAGATAGGAATACGAAAATTATTAGAGGTTATCCACTCCCACATATAAAATTCGATATCCCATGGATAAAATTATACGACGAATCTTCTTCGACTTGTAATTTTTATTGTTATTGCCATTAGATGTAGAGAAAATATTTGACATTTCACAGAGAACATGAACGTTCCTCCTTTGAACTTTAGATCGAGTAACTCAAACGTGAATCCTCTTTTATTTCTATAGTTATGGGATATATTGAAAAGGAGAGGTGTTGTATAAATCGTTCGTCCTTCGAACGATGAAATACGTGCCACGCAAATTTAAACGGGGTTTATTTTCTTTTCTTTTTCATTTCTATTTTTAATATTTCAATCGTAAAACAAAAAAAAGAATTTGTAATCTAAAAAATAAAAATTAATTATTATAACAGAGTAACAATATTAATATATTAATATTAATATTAGTAATAAAACATTATAGTGTGTTACATTAATTCGAGTAATTAAAATAGACAAATATCTATTATGAAATACTGAGTAATAATTTCGGTGTGTCATACATATAACTTATGTATATATATATATATATATATATATGTATATATGCACAGCATTCGCGCGGAAGTGTCAGGAGCGTATACAACGCGAATAAATTTAATTAACGTTGTTAAGGAAATTGCATATTTCAAAATCAATATTTACTTTTTTAAATCAAAGATGCATAAATTATTGTAAAAAAAAACGTTTTTTGTTAAAAAAAATCGAAACAATTTTAAGGAAAGTGTTAACCCTCTCTCTTTCTCTTTCATTTTCTCTCTCTCTCTCTCTCTTTCATACACATACACACTCATTCGATATAGCAAGAATTCGTAAACGGATTCGCGATGACACTAATGACAGTTCCTTCGGATGTTGTGCGTTGCATATGTATGTGATCGACGAATATTTTCTTCTAATTTAAAACGATTAAACGTATTTTATTTTACGTTTAATAATAATTATTAAAATAATAGAGAGAAGAGAGAGAGAGAGAGAGAGAGAGAGAGAGTAATTATAAATAGGTGTAATCGAATCGAAAAATATCGAATTCAAATTCGAAATAAAAACACGCACACGCGATTATCGAAGAAGGGAATATATATAAAAGTTATTTCTCTGAATAAAATCGAAATATTCTTTATTTTAAGTGTACGTCATATCGCGTTGTTTATCATGTTACTCTTTGACGTAAAAAATGTTCCAATTTTTTAAAAAACCTGGTAATTATTTGACTTTTTCAAATTATAAATCTATTTCGTAATATATTATGAAAGGGATTGATAATAGTGCATCTAACAAACATAACCTATTTGATCAAAACAATGTATTTTTACCTTTCTTATTTTTATTTTTAAATGCCTCAGATAAAGTTATTATTATAGTTACATGATATTTAATAGTTCTTTTTATTAATTTTCTATTTTTTAAAAGATATTCATTAATTTTTATTAATTGGACGATATGTTTTCATCGATCACATTATTAATGCATTATTACTTTTTGTAGGGCAACGAGACAGGCCCAGATTATTACATGCATCGCCAACAAAATCAACACAATTAGGAAAGACATTTGCAGATGAATACGGTGATGATTGTGCGTCGATCTATTTACCATCAAGTACATTGTGCAGCCTTGAGGAGGAAGAGGAAGATGATATCGTTAAGGAAGATAAAGACAATAAAAGACCGTTCAGGTCACAACTTTCTAAAACGCTTCCAGAAATTCTTGCAGATAAGGATGCCCTAGGTTATTTCATTCAATTTATGGATACAAGACATTCAATAGCTCTTATCAAGTTTTGGTTAGAAGTTGAATGTTTATGCGAATCATTTCCCAATTTTCATCTCAGCAATGAAAATGTAGAGAATTTTAATTTGAAGAACGATTGTACTACTACTACTATTGCTACTACTACTACTACTACTACTACTACTATTACTACTATGGAGTCAAGTAGTTTGTCTAATTCGTTGGATGATAATGATAATTTTAATTGCAACGTGCTCCAAGGTAATATTGAAAATGATGTTAGAGAAAAGGGACTGTACAATGAAATTGTAAATACTAACGATGTTAAATCAAATTGTAATGACACGCCAAAGATTAATGAGATGCTAAGTGGTATGCGACAATTAAATCGCAAGTTGGAGAACGATAGAGGAGGCGATATGACAAATACTAGGCAAGATGCTTTAAGGATTTATAAAAAATATATTATTAAAGAAACATTGGGTACTAATAGAATTCCTGAGGAAGTAAAACTAGATATAGAAAATGCTCTTAAATGCAAAAACATAGAGCCTATATTACGGTGCCTATCTAACATTCAAAATATTATATTTGATGTTATCGAAAAGGAGTAAGTACAAAAAAAAACACTTTTTTTTTTGCAAATTACTATGCAAAAATATTCACAATAATTGTTAAAATTTCATAGGTATATTAATGACTTTCTTAGAAGTGAATTTCATTGTAAACATCAAATTGATGTTCTCACCAGTGGAAATGTACAATTAGGAGATATATTATATAATGAAACTGCGTTTTTTTATTTCATGGAGGTATGATCTTTATCACATATATTCTATTGTATAACTTTAAAGAATTACACATTTATAATATATACTTTTATTTCAGTTCATGGAACTCGAAAATAAACGCGAGCTCTTAGACTTTTGGATGGCTGCAATTAATTATAAACAAAATCTTTTGGAAAAAAAAGATCCGATTAATCCTGAGGAAGCTCAATCCGACGCTCTGATCATATACGACAAGTAATTTATATTTTTTAATATAATTTCATAATATAATATTATATAGAAATGTATAACATATATATTTCGTTTACAGATATTTTAGTTTGCAAGCAACTACACCTCTTGGGTTTAACGATAAAATACGTTTTGAAGTCGAAGAAAATATTTGTCGCGAAGACGGAGAGGGACCATTACCTGATTGTTTTGATAAACCTTGTAAAATTGTATATAAATTTCTCAATAAGGTATATTTTTTTTATTATATCCATTTTCATGTTTATTATCTCGTAACAAATATAAAAAATGAATTTATTTATTATTTTAATTTTTCAGCACTATTTACCTACCTTTTTATCGTCGCAGTTGTATTATAAATATTTATCGGAACTGATCAGTACCATTCAAAGCAATCCATGTTCGAATTATCAGCTCCGGATAAAGAGAGCGGGTAATCATGTTTTTTTTTTCTTATCTATTAGATTATCAATATTTTTAAAACAAGATAAAGATAAGTACAAAATGTGAAATTTAGATATAACCATAGGAATGTTATACGTTTATCAGGTTCCGACTGCAGTAGTGAAGTGAGCTCTATTAGCAACAGTATGCAAAGCACCCTGCAGGCAGGGAACAATGCCAATGGAATATTATCTAATACTAGTACTAGTACGAAGACAAGTGCACACAATAATATGAATATCGATACAAGACAACTTTACGATCCAGATTCTTTATGGAGACGTAACAAATATAGGTTTGTATTTTAAATCCTTTATTTTTTCTAATTTTTATTTTATTTTATATTATATTATATTAATATTTTATTTATATAATACAGATTAAGCGTTGGCTACATCGATTACTTGGGTAGATTTATTACAGAAATAGAACCTGATCCTTGCAGAAAATATGGTAAATTTTATATAGATCTATTGAAACGTTTTCATTATTAATATAAATAATAATATATAACTTTTAGAATCACGATTAGCGCGCGCTGTCAAAAGACTCGTCAATTTGGAACAAGATAAGGTAAAAATTATTATGCATAGATATTTATGCGTTCAACTTTAGTGTATATGTGATAAACAATATATACAAATATATTATTAATCTATTATAATATTTACTTTTAACGTATCTAGGCAAAAGAAGAGTTAGCATGGAAAATAGCAGAAATGATCATTCGTGATATTACGTCTTTGACTTTAGGAGCAACAAATCATCCATCTTGATGGGATATATACTTTACCATATAAAAATCATTTTGGAAGCTTTTTGTACACCGCAAGAAATGGTTAAAAAGGTCTTATTTTCAAATAATTATTTTATTATTATTATTATCATTATTATTTATTACAGGTTAAAAATATATTTCATGAAATGTGCCAAAAGTTCAATGAAAATTAAGTTACTTTATAGATCGGCTACAATTATTTAAATTTGATATTTTTAAACAATTTCACGGAGCACTGCTTAATTATTTTCATTTTTCACAAATCAAGTTTGATATTAATGGATTATTAGAATGAGGTTTTAATATACGATAGGTCTTATATGTGATTTATATTTACAATTAGATTATAATATGTTAGTACAATTGTTTTATTTTAGTTTATAATATATTTACAAAAATACGAATACGTAAAGAGTGTCTAAGATTTTTCCAACCAAACTGTGTTTGTTTTATTTTCGTGCATAGAATACACTGACACTGTTTAACTGGAAAAACCTCAGACACCTTGTATACATCAGATAATCAAAGTAAATTCATTGTATATAATATCTTTTAATTATGAAAGTAACAATTTCAAAATACAGGATAGTATTATACCCCATTCGTTTACTACTTAATATTTTATATTTTTTCTATAAATTTTCTTTATTACATGACATCTTGATACATACATATATATTGTTTTAAGTTAACAATTAATATATTTACCGGTTAGTGCGTATCACAGATGAAACAATAAAATATTAAATACTATATTTTAAGAAGCAACATAATGGAAACAATGGTACAAGTTAAATGAGTATCTCTTTTGAAAGAATTTTAAGAGTATATATACTCTTAATTTTAAAAAAACAATTTATCAGAAAATAAAGTCAATGAAAGAGAGAGATTGTTCATATTTGTGAATATATATATAACTGTAGATATATATCGTGCAAGAGTCGCTGTAGAGCCAGCACAAATTGAATCGCTTAAAAATGTTTTTAAGTTAACTAAACATCTTCTTAAATTATAAATAATACTCCAACAATTTGAGAAGGTATAATTTTTATTCATGAGATTATATAAAAGTATTAATTTTGAATATATAATAATTATAAGCGCATAACAAAATAATTTCCGTAAAATGCATTCTTTTGAACGCGTTTAAAATTTTAATTATTATTTATTTAAACGTTTCTCTTCTTTTTTTTTAATACTATATTACAGAAAACACAAATTTCTTCCCAGCAGTATTTTATTGGTGCGATATCTTAATCCTTTTGATACTACCAGTGACACTGTAGTAAAGGGTTAAGCTATATTCTATTAAAAAAGTATAGTTATAAATTTAAAAAATAAAAAAATGATCTGATTAATTAATTGAAAAATAATAAAAAAATTTTTCTTAGCGTGCTAGTAGCATAAACGAAGTTGATTAATTGTATATATTAATATCTGTAATATATAATATATAAAATTAAAAGAGACACACTGCATATAAACATACATACAGATTAAATAAACGAATTAAGAATTAGTTGATTAGAATTAAATAGTAAATTTATTTTCGAGTATATATATAAAAATTGTACATTATGTATAAGAAAAGGAAAAAAAAAAAAGAAGAATCATTAAAATTGATAAAAGTAATATGTGCTATACTTGAATAATGTACTATCGTAAATGATAAGCTGATAGATCAAAATTGTGATGTTAACGAATATAACATATTTACTGCTGCTTGCTGGTTCCTTTTTATACTATATTTAATACACAACTAATTATTAATTTTTTTAAAAACTTGTAATAATAACAAACGTAACAACATTTTTATAGCACTTACATTTATTAATTATTTCAATGAATGTAAAATATTTCTTTTCGCGTGACAATAGAAAAGATGTATATTTTGAATTAACAAGAATATTATTATTGTGTCTATTATATTTATTATTTTTATTAATATTATTCAATAATTATGTATAATCTCTGAACATATTTCAGCAAGTTCGTTTATAAATACATGGTGCTAATATAAATGCTTTTTCTTTTTTCTCTCTTCGGATAAAAATAAAAGAATATTAACTTTTTTATTATTAAATACGATAATACGATATTTATCAAGTTATATTTTTAAAACAATAGTCTATAAAGTACAGTATTTATTTGTAATTGAAAATAATATTATTGGAATATTACCAGTGACTAATATCGAAATATTTTAAATGCATTATATTGTAATATTTCATCCCCTTTATTTACTTCGTGATAAAATTTATTTTCACATTGTAACTGATCCGTACAACGGAAGCATACTCGTAAATGACATATTAATATTGAAGCGTGTATACAAAGTTTTGAAATCAAATGTAATAAATTATAACAATCTTAGAATCTCCTCTTTCTAAATATATTAATTTAATTTACTTTTAAATAATCTAACGTAGTAACATATAAGTAGTTTTTTTTTATTTGTATGCATTTAAATTTTACGATTTTACGTTCAATAATAAATATAAAATATAAATCTATTAGATGTACAAAAAAAAATGTACTAATTATATGCATAACATTGTATATATGTGAAAACTATATATACTCTTAGATGTATAAAATAAATCTCCTTGTATTTATTACATTTATTTAATTGTATTTGTTTTAAATAGGGGTATTTGTGTTGTAGTTATAAAAATGTATTTTATATCAATTCATTTAAAATCAAAGTCGCCAAGTGGAAGAATTTGAGAAACCCCGCTCCACAATATTTGAATTTTAAAACTCTTCTCTTCGATTTAATTTGAAAAATATTTTTGAAAGTACGCATGTATATATACTTTTATAAAATAGTATATAACGTGTATATATATATGTAACTTTAATTAATCATTTTAATATGCATAAATGCATTCTATCATATTTAATAATAATTATTATCTGGCAGTATTAATATTAGTCTTTAATATTTGTTCGATAAGATTAAAATGAAATACAAGTACAAGTACTCTTAATCTTGATATTGTAATACGTCCTGTGTATAAAAATGTACAACACGATGTTTCCATCGTAACTAGTCAACATTTCTAGCAGTACATTGCATTGAAAATTGTACCACAGTTTTGTTTCATAACGAGGAAGACCCGTTTATACTCGTATGAGGCGTATAAGCGTATTGATTTAACAATGGTGACGATTCCGTTAAATTAATATCTTTATTACCTTTCGACATTTGACTTAAACTAAAGCTTCCTAATTTTTGACACCACTCCAATCGAAATTTTTCTTTTCTGCCCCATCTCTGATAAACCAGTGCATTGAAAAATGCTTGAAGTGGATTTGTCACCGCCTACATGTTAATCCAGACACACAGAAAAATTATCATTTGTTTATTTAATAATTTATTATTATTTCTTTAATTTTTTATTTTATTTTCATCAACTTACCATTATGTACCACAAAGTAATAATAGCTTTAACAGGTAATTTAAACCACAGCGTCCATAATAAGATACCATTGATTAAATTTGGTACCCAACATATGTAATAAACAATATTAATCAATGCAAATTTAAGTCTGATCGTTTGAACCAATTTTCTTTCTCGTCCTGTTATTTGTGATAAACTGCACGTAACAGCTGTTTTGAGATCACGAGTTGAAGCAACGTAAAGAAGTGGATTTATAATCATAACGATTGCGAGTAAAACGTATGTAGCACAATAATTAGGTAAAATACGTAATATAGCGATGGATAATGACGTTAAATTATGACAGCTGAAATAAATATTATTAATTAATATTACTAACACAAAATTTCATATACTAAAAAATGATGTTAAACTAATACTTTACTTTGCATCTGGAATGTACAATATTGACAAACCGAAAATTGTCAATAAGGCAGGACAAATCCATGCAAACATGTGATAACAAATAGGACGACCAGGTCTATCACTAAGTAACAATTTCATATCGATAGTATAACATAGTGTCCAAATCCATGTTGCCATGTAAAAGTATTGCGTCCATGCCTTAAAAATGAATATGTTTTTTAAATCATTGTACATGTAAGCATATATTCTTATACAATATAAAAATTAATTTACCGAAGAAAGAGCACAGAATACAACACTGGAAGTATCTTCTTCCATCGGCATGATAGATTTAAAGTTGATCCATAACGCAGATCGTATGAATATACCTTAAAAGATAAAAATGATGTAATTGTTTGGTATTTCTATATTTAAAAGAAAAATGAATAACAAGAAAAAGAGAGATAGAAAATTATGTATAGGGTGTCTTGTAATTGGTGGTACATGCGAGCAGGCAATGATTCCTCTTTTTTGAGTTGTAAATTTAGTCAAGTATACGTGTACTCAACAAATTAGATTCTACATTTTTAACTTTGGTTTTCACATACAGGCACCCTGTATATTATAGAAATATATGTTGCAATGAAGGAGATAGTGAGAATAAAAAACAAGTAAAATACCTAATGAGGCAAACAAGTCAGCAACAGCAAGCCATACAATAATCTCACGTCCCCTCGATGCTGAGAAACTATTCCATCGGTGAGGGAGATTAGACATTTCTCTAGGCAATACCTATAAATACAATGGTTTGGTTTTATATAATTAGCATGGTAATGACATAGAATATCAATGATTATTAATTACTTGATAAACAGCTCCAAGTATACCCATCGTTGAAGAAAGCATGCATACTATATTATAAATATCTGTATTAAATTCTTCCATTATTCTAATAGCCATATCAGTTTTATTCGTATGGCGACAACAAAATGTTTGTATCGTTGGATCAGCCATGTTATCAGCTATATTAAGAGATGTTATATAAATTTTATGAATATCAGTTAAAGGCACTTTAATTATTCATATATCATATTTTTATCTGTTCGAAACAATTTCTCTTATTTATTCGATTAAATTACAAATTTATGTGAAGTATATACAATTAAATATTAACATATGACACAAGTGTATAAGATTTTAATTAAAAACTACATTTTTTTCAATAGCTTCAATCATACATCTCAAGAAATATATACATATATATATAATCTCATATTAATATCATTTTTTTATTTATCAACAACGTGGAACATAAGTTTCAAGACAAGATTATCACGATTCATTATCATCAACACGATGTTAACGCCGCACCAAAGCTATATTTTAAATTTTCAATTAATAATTTCAATAAAAAATATTACAATCGGTATAGTAGAAACCTGCACTATCTGATGATTTTTTTCAATACAATGTTTCCAAGAATTATCGACAGATGTCACGAATTCGAGTGACCGATGGTTAGGGAGAGAAGGGGAGAATATAAAATAATTTTTATAAACAACAAATGAATCAAAATACGTGTATCATTGTTCTTGAACATGACGGTGTATAAAAATAAATGTAGAATTTTCAATCAACGTCAACAATCCGATCAGTGCGAAATGTAGATGCATTTAATGCATTTAATGGCGGATCAAGTGAATGGAACTAGTGCAAGATCGAGAGAGACAGACGTACAATATTTTTCTCCGGAGAAAGAAAACATGTCCGCTGTCGGAGTTAGCGTCTATGCCAATCTTTTGTTTACGACGTCTACGAAGCACTTAATTGCATCGGAATAAATTTCTGTATTATCTCGTGTTAATTACAATGAACTGCCATAACGTAAATGTTCTCGGATTTTTCGCGCTTTGAATGATGACGGAGCCGGAACTTTGCCGGCTCTGTGCCGAGACCAAAGAGAACTTCATCGGTATTTATGACGCCGAAGGACAAAAATTAGCGATAGAAGCTAAAATCTCTAAGTGTTTACAAATTCAGGTAATTTTAATTTCCTTGCAGTTTTGACAACTCGTTCCTTTAGTTTTTTTATATTTTTTACTTTTTTTTCTTTTAAATCATTCCAAAACTAATTTCATATGCTTCTTTAAAAATTGAAATGTTTTTATGTATATTGTATATACTGCCTCATATATGCAAGATATCCCAGTTTATTTTGTAAAATTTTTCCATAGTATTTTCTATAAGTAAAAATATGATAAATAATGTTATGATACAAGTATGATATAACAATGGATTGCTTTTTTATTCTATACTTTTAGATTTTGTTCCGCTTACTTTATATTACTTTTTTCTTTTAAATCATTTACTTTTTGCTAGAATATTACTCAAGGCTAGAGATGTAATTTATGCTGTTTAGATATCAGTCGTTATAATGTTTAATGAAATGTAGATGTTTTTGTTCATTAACATACTGGTTTTATTATATTGTGTCTCTCTAATTTTTTGTGTATCACATTATAGGTACTAATAACAGATGGATTACCACTCTCAGTTTGTATAGACTGTTGTGTATCATTAAATCAATGCAGTGAATTTTTTGAGAAGACTAATCAAGCACAAGCATCATTGAGACAATTACTAATAGAGCCCAAGTCTGAGCCATCGACTTTAGAACCAAATATAGATTTTATTAAGAAAACTGTTGTTGAGTTTCCAAAAGTAGAAGAGGTTGTCGAAACTATCGATGACTGTCAACTAACAGATAATTACATTCATAATACTGCTGTAGATATTACAAATACTTATTTTAGTAATGAAAACGAAAATGAAAATGTAAATGAAAATGAAAATGATAATGATAATGATAATGATAACGATTGCGATCAAGAAAAATATGAGACTGTGAAGCAACAGAAATGTAAAATTCAAGTTAAAAAAGGTTTGCCCAAACAGACGAAGAAAAAAGTTAAGAAGAAAAGTCAAATGCAAAGAATGGACGACTTGGAATTATGTTTAAATTCTGATTTAAAGAAAGGAAATAATGATATAAAATCTAACATCAAAGTTCCAGATAATTATATGACCGGTAAGAATTTATTTGACTTACTTTTTACACCTTTTTGTATTCTTTAATTTGTAGGAACGGATTCTGACTTGGAAATGATAGAATCTCGTGCGGCGGAACCACCAAAACCTGGGCGCAAAAGAGGAGAAGGATTGGATAGATATCCTTGGTTATGTACCGATTGTAACGACAAATTACCAAGTTTAGAAGCATTGGAAGAACATCATGAAACTGAACATAATCAACAAGCTAAATATATGTGCGTACAATGCTGCAAAGTGTACGACAAATATTATGGTTTTCTTACCCACGTTAAAAGGCATAAAACTAAAGCTAAGTTTAAGTAAGAACTTTTATATATTACAAATTTTACAAATATATTTACAGTGTTGTTAATATATTCGACTAACTTTATGTTTTTTATTCTGTATATAGTTGCGAGGATTGCGGGAAATCATTTATACATAAAAAAGTATTAGACTCGCATAGAGCAGTTCACAGCGAGGAACGTCCATTTGTTTGTCAAACGTGTGGTAAAGCATTTAGACAACAAAACGGTTTATACATTCATAGTAAATGTCATTTACCGGATTCTGTAAAAAATCGTCACCCTTGTGATCAATGTGATAAAAGGTATTATTGTCAATTATAAAAAATAATATATTCATTTATATTATATTAATATCTTTATGCATTTATAGGTTTTCTACTAAACCTAATTTGGTCACACACAAACGCATTCATTCTGGAGTTAGAAATTTTACTTGCGATCAATGCGGTAAAAGTTTCGTACAAAAAGGAAATTTAGAAGCTCACTTCTTAACTCATTCCGCAGACAAGCCATATAGTTGTTCTCAATGTCCTAAAGCGTATGTTCATTTAAATTATTAAATATATTACATATATATATAAATTTTTTATTTATTTCTTAATATATTGTATAAACTATTTTATAGATTTAAAACACCATTACAATTGAAGAAACATGAAACAGTTCATACCGGAGCTAAACCACACCAATGTGCTGTTTGTGGTAGAACGTTTAGAGAAAAGGGCACTTTAAGGGAACATCATAGGATACATACAGGTGCAATGCCCTTTACTTGTGAATTCTGTGGTAAATGTTTTCGTTTTAAAGGAATTTTAACGGTAAAGATATATATATATTTTTTATATTACAATCTATAGAATATAAAATATTTATTTCTAACATATAATTTTTATTTTATATTTCAGACACATAGACGACAGCATACCGGTGAGCGACCATACAGTTGCTTAGAATGTCAACACCACTTCACAAATTGGCCGAATTATAATAAACATATGAAACGTAGACATGGAATCAATACTTCACATACCAAGCATTTATCACAGTCTCAACAATCGCAGCAGCAACAATCACAGCAACAGGAACAACAGCAACAACAACATTCGATTCAAGCTAATACCGCAGAAGATCCTCTTTCCATGTCACAAACAGAATCAACAACTGTACAGGTATATTAATTATTATCAATTACATTTTATTTTTCAGAAATGACTATTATAATAATTTATTCTTTGATTATTTTTCTATACTCTTATATTACTTAATTAGGTAATACAAACTGTACCACATGTAACTGCACCTCAACCGATAGTCGTACAAGCTATACCAACAACAGCAATACAAACTTTTCAAGCAGATGTATCCGGTACAGTACAAGATACTGTTTTTCGAGAAAGAAATCCGACGTATTTCAATGCAATGCCAGCAGCATTACAAAACTTTTTACCCCCAAATTTACCTTATAACTTTTATAATATTTCTAATGTTACAGAAACCGATTTAATGCAACATAGATAAAGTTAGTTTAATTTAATAATTAAAAGATAGAAGAATAGCTATATACATAGCTGTTCAGGTACAAGCCTTTTTTTTTTTTTAACTAAATTAGAATCTTATTTTTAACTCTGTAAAGACGCATTTCAAATTTAGTTATATTATTAACTAAGAAAATTAATTATATTAAATATATATATTAATTTAATTTTATTAACAATACTAATTTGTTATATTACGTTTTAGATGATTTTTCTAAAATACTAAAATACATATCAATCTTTTTTATCGTATTACGTAACGATAATCCTGAATTATTCATTATTCAGTTATATGTATTGTAAATTGTACATCAGAATTCCGGCGTAAGAAATTATATAGGTAGAATTATTTTAGCTAATACAGATATGACAAAAAAGAACATTGTGTATTTTTGTCTCTTTGTTTTTAATATAACTAAAGTTAACATCGTTATCGGTAAAATTATTTTTTTGTACATATCTTCTATATAATTTACTTGCATAATTAATTACATTACATATATATATATATATATATACAGGGTGTTTCAGTTTTTTCAACATATTTTATAAGCGAAACTAATAAAACAATGTATTTGTATAACATGTTTTTTTTTATTTTCACTTATAGAATATGCTGATAAAATCATGGGCGGAACAACTAGGATATCCTGTATATTTATGTTGCTATAGTATATTACATACAATCATATTTATACAGAAGTACAATTTACAGATGAAAAGAATTTTATAACTTCTAGAATAAGATATAGGAGAGTAGTAAATACTGAATAAATAAATCCAGTATTTTCTGCTCATTATTTACAGTATTTGTAAAGTATAGCTACTAATGAATTTTTTAACGCATATAAAATGAAAAAAAGAATTAAAGCTACCTTATGATAGCAATATTAATATGAATTAATTTATGATTCATAAAAATGATTACGTTGAAAGGAGGTAAAAAATAAGAAAAAAAAGAAAAATGTAATTTCCATAATTATTTATATTTATTTTAAACATGTTACAAAGAAGTACTAAAACTTTTAAATGTTTTGTAAAAAGATAGTTTCCTTGTGAGAATATTATTATCAAAGCCAGAAATTTAAGTTCTGCAGTATTCGCGCGAATGTCGTATTATTAAAATATTATAAAATATCAGAAAACGTTTTGGCAGTCGTCTAAATTGAGTAATAAACATATTAAATAAATTTAGCGACGTTTAAATAAACTTTATAATATTTGGATTTTTGTTAATATTAAATGTTACATAAGAAATCAATTTTATTATGAGAGATAAAAAAGAAAAAAAAATTAACTATTATATTTATTATTATTATTATTATTATTATTATTATCATCATCATCGTCATTATATATCACGACTATTAATCATTATCATTGTCATTGTCAATATGAAACTATTTACAATAATTTCGTATAAAAATAACAAAGTTCAGATAAAATATATATGTATAAATATTATGAATTTATTATCCAATACCACGATATCGGTTTATTTTTTAATCTAGTAAGTCTTTCCTGTACCTGTTCTAAGACAATCGTTCTTAACGAGTAAACTCCTATAATTAATAATTAAAACAAAATATTTATATTAGATTTTTAATTGTTGCTTGCTTTTAAATGTATATAGAATTTAATTACACATTCACTTTGCGTAGACTGCTAGTTATTAAAAGTTACTAGGAAATAAGAAAGTTTCAAAAATATTGAAATTCTAGTAACCTGGCTAAGCCAATTTTGGTAATAGTAGTGCTCTACCTTTATCTTACCGAAAAATTTTCAGAGCAGAAAGAAAAGAATAAATGCTTGTAATTGCTCAATAATTTGCTTATTTAAAATCAATAATTGCTCGCCTTATTAACTAATAATTTTTTTACTGCCGGTAATACGACTTACCGACCGAGATCTGATGGCAACTTACCAACAGAATTACCGACCGAAATCTGATGGTAATTTATCAACAGAATTACCGACCGAGATCTGATGGTAACTTACCAACAGAATTACCGACAATAAAAAAATTATTAGTTAATAAGGCGAGCAATTATGGATTTTAAATGAGCAATTGGTGAGCAATTACAAGCATTTATTCTTTTCTTTCTGCGGTGAAAATTTTTCGGTAAGATAAAGGTAGAGCACTACTATTACCAAAATCGGCTTAGCCAAGTTACTAGAATTTCAATATTTTTGAAACTTTCTTATTTCCTAGTAACTTTTTATAACTAGCAGTCTACACAAAGTAAATGTGTAATTAAATTCTATATACATTTAAAAGTAAGTAACAATTAAAAATCTAATATAAATATTTTGTTTTAATTATTAATTAAAGGAGTTTACTCGTTAAGAACGATTGTCTTGAAACAGGTACAGGAAAAAGACTTATTAGATTAAAAAATAAACCGATATCGTATTGGAGCTAGAAAGACCGGAGAAAAACGGACAAACAAAATGTCAGCAATTGATTGAAAATAAAAAACAATAGAAAACTTCATTACTTTGCTTAGAAATGAGAGAATACGTTTTTGTTTTTGTAATTATAATAACTAATTAATTAATTATTAATAAGGTGTGCAGTTATAGATTTTAAATGTGCAATAAGGAGTGCTTATTCATTTTTTCTGCTGTTGAGGTTCCTTGCCAGTGTTCCTACGGTTTGAATTTTTATAAATATTAATTAAATATCTGTATTACCCCCCAGGAGGGTGGGGCCGATGATAAATACGGTGCACTGTAACAGTACACCTGTAATGTTTACGCATTACACCAACCGATAGCGGTACTTGTTGTATTTTCAAAAGTATCGCTATTAAATTAGTTCTAAATCTCATTAACAATAGATACGATTTAATAGTACAATTAAAAAGTGTTGCATAATTATAGTTAATTTTGACAAAGGTAACATTTAATTAATATAATCTATATAAATAATAATATACACTTCTATTCAAATTTCCAGAAATTATAATATAGAAAATGGCTGAAATTCAAATTATCTATATACACTAAATTGATAAAGTACGATATTGATAATAATAATATAAACATCGTTTGAATTTTTATGTATATTTAAAAAGTAGATAAAAAATGTAAAATACATAATAATTGATTAAATTTTGTTTAAGGAAAATTGATATAGAACGAAACGAATGTTGGAAAGGTTGTGGTCGATAAAAGGCCTATTTTCTAGACAATACAAGGTACCGAATAAATGTATATATGTATTTCCGGTTTTAAAACAATCTAACATATAATCTATGAGAACGGAAACGCGCGTATGAGAATATCGATAAGAATCCTTATTCCTTTTTGTCTAACGTCAAAATAAATTTTTCTTTTTAATTTAGTTCAAAGACACAATGACAACGCATGCTCCTCCTGGTCTTGATTTCCCGCCATCAACTTATTCAAATGTTAAACCATTAAACGGAACAACTTCATTTATTTCTTCCTATATTTCGAATAAAGACAATAATATTGTTCCTACTAGATTGTAATAGATGTAAGTATATAGTGTATTAGTTTCTATTAAAAACGATGACACGATTAGTATTAATTTGTGACGATCAGTTTATTCGTCATCGATCGAATGATAGAGAAGAATAATTATTTTTGACGGTCATTCGTAGTAAGAAATAAAATAATTTATTGAATTGAATTATTATATTATAAATAAGAGAACGCGTTAGGAAATAATTATAAAATATAATATAATAATTATAATATTAAATGTATATATATATATATATATTAATGTGAGTATTTCTATTCGCAGGTAATTAAACAGTAGACAATCGCATTGTGTATTTGATTTCTAAAGGTTGGTTAAAGCGAAAATAATAATAATAATTATCTTTCATGGAAAAACGACTGTTCATTTTCCAAGTGGAAGACTATTGCGGTGATTTGAGTACGCGGGAAAATTACAAAACTTAAGAGAAACTGTGAGAGATTTGAAAGGTAACCCCTTTTTTAAGCAACCATTTGCGCAGTTACCCCGAAAGAAGACAAAGGCACGTATATATATATATATATAATATAATATAATATATATAATTGCGTGTACTTTTGCTAACTTTATGAGGTGAGTTCTAACTAAACATATCTGTGAATTCGCTTTAGTAAGTAGGACGAACCCTTTCTCGGACTATTGTTTTTCAACAGTTGGAAAAACCGTCGTGTAATTACTCCTACGCATGGAATTATATACATATACAAATAAACGTATACAGTGTTGAACAAAAGTATTCCCACAGTTTATATAATTTTTTAAAATAATATATTTTACATATATATATTGTAAAAAATTATCTAATCGTAAGATTTTCTATTTTAATTTTATTTTCCACAGAATATATATTACAAATCGTTTGAGAGATTACACTTGTATGGAATAAACAAATAATAATATACTAATGCAAAACGCACAGAGAAAATTGATTTGTTAGCTAAATATTAATTTTAAAAACACCTTGTTTTTTTTTAAATATACTTATTACATTTCCATAGCTTACACAATATATTTAAACTTAATTATTTTACGATGAAAATAGATAAATACAAAATTGTACTCTTTAGGAATTTATATATTAAATGTTATATAAACAAAAAAAAAATTAAATGATTGTCTAATACTTTTGTTTTCCACTGTATATGTATTTTATATAGAGGGTTCTTAAGGTTTCAAATAATATCTTAGGAAGCGTTTAATTAATTTATTCAAAGAAAAAAATGTAACATGGACAAAGCGTGAAAATCAGTGATGAGTAATTAGCAAGGGAAAAAAAAAAAAAGAAAATTATTTCTTTATTTATTTCTCTCTCTCTTTCTTTCTTTCTTTCTTTCTTTCTTTCTTTCTTTCTTTCTTTCCTCTTGAGAGCTTTCAATGTAAAATCAAGTGAGTTCACCTGTTGCATTCTCAACGCGGGAACCAAGAAGGCATTCGATGTTAATGACGTTGAAAAAAGACTCGAACAAAACCGAGTTAACACGATTTCCCTCCCCCTCTCGATGAGTAAATTAATTCGAAATATTGCTGCTTATCTTTATGTCTTTATCTTGAAAATTTATAAACGTAACAACAACAGTTTATTTTTATTAGATATTTTCTTCACGTAATATCAAGTTGAAGATTCAATCTTATCGCAAATGTATATTATGCTAACACACAATCACAATTCGATATTCTTCCATGTGTTTTGATATAAAAAAAAAAAAAATATTCTATTTGAAAAAGAAAGAAAAAGAAAACATAATTAACTTACAAATCTTCATAATAGTATAAATGCATTATATAAATGTATTCCTTTAAGCTATACAACTTTTGTATAAATCTAAAAGTTATACAAATGCACAAATTACGTGAGGACTACCTTGTATATATATA
>NW_014569692.1:103630-108624 GCF_001313835.1 Polistes canadensis | reverse complement strand
TAGAATATAAAAATATAATAAATATGTAAAATAGTATCAATGAAAGATTAATGAATGAGTTTGACGTATAGTAGTACTATTAACGTATTGTTATTTCTTGAGTCTACTTCATTACTTATAATAATCTATCTCTCTCTCTCTCTCTCATTCTAATATTCAATTTTATTTATCTATCTCTAATTTTATTTTAACGCATTTAATAACAATCGTGGTAAGTTATGCCGGAAAAGGAGCGAGCTATTTGCGTGGGCAACGAATTGAATTATATAATGTAATATATCGACGGAAGTTAATTATAATTAAATTATGGGTCGTCGTGTGTTTTACTCGATCTTTTTTCTTCTCTATCTCTATCTCTATCTCTATCTCTATCTCTATCTCTCTCTCTCTCTTGTTATTTTTCTATCTATTTATCATCTTTTTCTCTTTCTCTCTCTCTCTCTCTCTCTCTCTCTCTCTCCTTTTTTATTTCTTTTTCTTTTTTTTCTTTTTCATCTTCATTCATTTATCCAGTGAATAGGGTTTTGTAAAAGCCCCTCCGGACGGATGGGCTTCCTCCCTCGATGATTCCCCCCTCCCACCCCCAACTCCCCACCCTCTTAGCTTGGGAAGTCGAGGTATAGTAGACTTCTACCATATAATACCATTTTTACGCGATTCCCCCATCGATTTTTTCTTTTACTTACTCACAGACGACTGATACAACAACAACAATAACACAACAACAACAATTATTTTTTTTATACAAAAAATGTTAAGAAAATTTTCACGTAACGTCAAACTATTTTCTATCTTTTTCCCTTTTGTTTTTTTTTTCGCAATAATTTAAATAACAAAATGATATATAAAAAATATTTATTGTATCGTATACATGTATGTGAGATTTAATTTTTTTTCTTAGGATTAATTTTGCAATAAAGATTTGAATATAAAAGAAAGATTTCATTCAAAGAAATATTTTCCCACGAAGACAATTAATATTGAATATAATATTAAATTAAATATAACAAATAATAAAATCACAAATAATATACACCCTTTGTTTTTTTTTTTATTATTAGGATATGCGTGTTTAGAAATGTATGTGTGTATGTTTGAAAATTGTTTTTGATAATGTATATAAAACGTATCATTCGTTTTTAAATGAAAGGATTAAGAAGAAATCTTCTTTCTTCATTGTTCTTTCAATTCTGTTATAAAAGACTGTTGCTCATATCAGAAGAATTCATTCCCTTTCTCATACTTCAACGATACGGTCACTCTCCCCTCTTTCAATTCTAGGATATTCGAAATGTTCAGGGTGTCCTTATTGTTCAAATATTTCGACCATGAGTGTGTTTTTTCAAGGCGTGTCCTTTATTATGACGTATTCATCATTTTTCTATTTTATTTTCTGTATATTCTCTTCATTAAAATATTTTTCATGTATATATATACAAAAATATTTAATAATTAAATGAACATAATTTGCTCTTACAATATTCATTCGAATAAATATAATCGGATACGTAAAATACAGCTATGAATATACAATAATTACAGATCAATGTAAGACATAATGGATAACATTAATTAGAAAAAATTAGAATTTCTAATCAACGACGCGACAGGTAATGCTTGTGATAAATAATGAAAACAAAAATACGAACACACCCACATATTCACGTACACATACGTATATATACACACAAACACATAGAACAGAGAGACAAAAACACCGATCAATATCCAAAGTGTTTTACATTGAATAGATTGAACGATTAGGTTTGTACAGGAGTCCGAAGGTTGACACCTACGCCTATACTTTTGTAAATGCATTTATAGTATATACATATACATACGTATATATATATGTATTTAAATCCACACACACACACATCTATTGAAATGATTTGAAAGCATGTTATTAATGCAGAATCAAGAAACGTCATCGTGTTTCTATCATTGTCAGTAAGAATTTAAGTTAAATAGTATATATATACAAATACATATACACATATATATTCGTATACGAACAGGTAAGCAGAAAAATTGGCTTGAATCGACAGAACTAACTTCCGGTTTGGATGAATCCTTTTGTATAGTGCCGGCTTTAAAGCTCGTTTGTTCGTTTAACTTTTATTCGAATACGTATAAAGTATACGTGTAGTAGAGAAACATTTACACATACGCACCGTTCGAAGTAAGCAACACTAACTAACACTAAAAACGCGAACAGATCGAGACGATTTTATATTTAGAATTTAACCATCGAACAAAACCGGGAATAGAGATCAGGCCACATCCGGAACACCCCCCTTGTCCCCCTCCCCCTTCCTCCCCCTTCTTCTTCTTCTTCTTCTTCTTCTTCTTCTTCTTCTTTTTCTACTTCTTCGTTTTCTTCTTTTCCCTTTACGATGTTTTTCAGAGACTTAGGATCTGACGAAAATTCTATAGGGAAAAAGGGTTTCATGGTTTAAATTTGTCTATCTTTCTCTCTTCCGTTCTTCCTTTCTTCCTTCCTTTCTTTCTTTCGAAAATGCCCCTGCTAATCTTTTCTAAGATACCTTCGTGTTATTTTATATATATTGAATGTCTTTTTAAAAGACCGTATATCCCTTTTATTATTCGTTCTATAAACGTGTTTTACATCTTACCGTATTTTTTTTTTTTACTTTTTATTCCCTTTTTTTCTTCTTTTTTCTTTTGAAAAAGTGTGTACGCGAGAGAGAGAGAGAGAGAGAGAGAGAGTATTTCGTCGGAGGATAGTATTTTCTTTTTTCTTTTTTTGAATCATCGAAATGTAATATTTCATTTTTATATTTATTCTGACACATAACATATATACACACTTTCAATTGTATTATTATATTTTGTCAATCGCATTGAATTTATTTTCATCGTCGATGAAAATGTTTATTAAATTTATGACTCCCCATCAGCTTCCCCATTCCACCCCCGGCACGTTTTTTCATTGATTTATTTTATTCGTCATGATATTGAAATTATTTTGACTTTTATTTTTGTAACAATTGTTATACGAAATTATTGATTTTTTATTTTGATATATATATATATCTCACGTTTTATCGATTATATTATATTAATCGTAAGATAATCGGATTTTTTTTTAATTTTGTTTTAAGAATTGTTCGCATACATTTTATTCTCATAAACGCGTAAAGGTTTTTTTGCTATTATTATTATTATTTAATTATCAATATTCTTGTCCAAAAAATATATTAATATATAAGTTTCAAAGTGAATTATAGACGGTTAATAAATCTGATGAACAATTTATTTTCAACTAGTTGATTCTAACTAACTAGTTCAAAATAAATTTATTTTCAACTAGTTCTCAAAATAAATTGTTCATCAGATTTATTAACCGTCTATAATTTTCTTTGAAACTTATATATTAATTATTATTATTATTATTATTATCATTAGTGAAACGTTTAATTTTATTTGACTGGAAGATTAGAAAAGGAATATCCGGGTTGGGTGGGTGGTTGGTTCTTTTTCTCTCTTTAGAATCTTTTACTTCGTATCCCAGTTCCCTACTTCCGTTGCTTCTATTAAAGGAACACAATATTCAGCGAGCTCATTTTTCTCCGACACGATGGAGAGTCTCTCTCGTATAATATTATTCCGTATTACGAATAGGAGATGATGCACCATTATTGAAATCATTTTTATTCGCACGTTAATACGACATGTCGTGTCGTTGACGTTTACTTTCACCTTGGAAAATTAACAATTTGAACATTCGATTCAATAAAATATGATCGATTAATAACGTTTTATTCATTTACATTATTATACGTTTATAAGTAACAGAATTTCAACATTTAACAAGAGAACAAATAAACATGAAAATTAAATCAATGTTTAATAATGCTTCTGATCAAAAATATATTTATTAGAAGATACTTCAATGAATATAACTTGTGAATTTGTTTATAATTTAAAATCCATTTCTTCTTCTTCATCATTTTATTAGGACTTTGTCTTGTTATAAATAGATTTTTTTTTATTGCTATTTCTAGGAGCGATTTATTATTTATTAATAAAATCCACTTTAGAAAGATATTATTTATTATTAATATCCCCATTTCAATATAAGTATATAATGTTTTTGTATATTTATCGAAGAAAAAATTTTATCGAATAAAAAAAAATAAATGTGAAAAAAAAAGATAGATAAAAGATAGTTTTACGTGTTCGTCGACATAAGAGATAAACTCTGTCTGTCTGTCTGTCTTGTCTTGTCTCTTGTCTGACATAGAGAAAAGCTGTGACAAATGATTTGTGGTCTTGTATCATTCACGTTCATTAAGAAACGAAAGGAATGATGTAAAGAGGAGGATGAAGAGATATACTTTTTTTTTCTCCCCAAACCACCCCCCGTCCCGTCCCACCCCGCCCCTTTTCTTCTTCTTTTTACTTTTATTTTTATCTTACTTTTTTTTTCCAATGCTGGTTCAACCGGTCGTTTATATTTTTTCTCTTTCCATCTCGATTTACTCGATATGCATTTTCACTACGGACATTTAACAGAAACTGTCGGTCATCCTTACACATATATACATACACGTGTGTGTGTTTGTTAGAATACGTAAGAAAAACATTCGTTCTTCATCGATCATCGCAAAACAAACGCGTAATATTCAGTACCAATTTTTAGAGATTCATACTTGATAATATATTATAATAATTATTTATTTATATATGAATTTGTTGTCTCTCTAATGGGATATATTATTTATTAATATACTTGTGTGTGTGTGTGTGTTTAATAATTTAAATTTGCAAAATACACACTCGTATTATCGTATTTCGTTTATCACAAAATAATCTCACATATACGTTTATCTTAACTGTACGAGGATTAACACGTCAATGTGTTTGTTGATTGTCATAGTAGTAGTAGTAGTAGTAGTAGTAGTAGTAGTAGTAGTAGTAGTAGTAGTAGTAGTAGTAGTAGTAGTAGTAGTAGTAGTAGTAGTAGTAGT
>NW_014569692.1:96591-103595 GCF_001313835.1 Polistes canadensis | reverse complement strand
TAGTAGTAGTAGTAGTAGTAGTAGTAGTAGTAGTAGTAGTAGTAGTAGTAGTAGTAGTAGTAGTAGTACGATGTTCACCGTTTCCTTTTCATTTTAAGATATACGTTTATAATCATTGAAATTGCATTTAATCTTCGTTATTACTTTTTATCTTCTTATATATTTTTCTTCTTTCCTTTTCTTTCCGCCGGATGAAAGGATCGATGTGTACGGGATTTAAGAAAGTGTGACGCGAAATTTACTTTCCACGGGCTTATTTTTCTCTTACAATAAAGATAAGAAAAAAAAAACATTTCTCTTACCTATTGTGTATCTCATTTATCGAAGAAATTATTAAGGAACGAGATGATGATGCACATTATAAAGACAATTACAAAAAAAAAACCACGGCTGTGTGTGTGTGTGTGTACTTATGTACGCACGTAAAAAGTTATACTTCTTTGGCGTATATATTATAACAAAACAAAAGAGCAAGTAATTAATTTTTCACAATAATAACATATTATATATAAAATACTTTTACGCGTGTATTTCGTGTACGTTCTATATTGTTATTACAATATAGAAAAGTGTTCGGAGTAATTTTGTTCTCGATGATAATGAAATTCTTATTTTTTTTTTGTTTTATATATATATATATAATTTTAACTAATCATTTTTGATTTAATTTAAATATATTTCATTAATTACGATTTCGTACAGAAAATTTCTTATTATATTTTTCTTTAATTTGTTAGAGATCTGATTTCTAAAAAATAGATAAGATTTCATTTATGAAAAATAAAATAAAAAGAAAATGTCATACGTGTTATTTTTAAACTGCTGTTGAGTATTATATTAATTAATTGAACATCTGATGATCATCCTCCTAATGTTTGGAAATTTTTGAAGATCCTCATGTAAGATAAGAATTGGATATTTTTCAAACCTATTCCAATAGTATGATGTATAGAGCTGTAAAAGCAATAATACAAAGTTAACCCCAATCATTACATGTCTCAAAAGATATATAGAAAATAAATAATACCAACTGTTAGTCGTTCCAGTCGAGCTCGTTTGCGTTGAGCCAGTGAATCGGTCAAGGAGAAATTTCTAAGAGCACGTGGTACGGTTTTATGCATATATATATAGTAAATAAGTAAATAAGTAAGTAAGTAAAAAAGGCATAGATACACACACGCGTGCATGTATATATACATACACGTTAAATGCAATATGTACAATTCAACAGGAGTATACGCGAGTATGCGTTACACGAGTGTCGTACGTAGTTTTTCCATCGATCTCACCTTCAACGCGATGATCGTAGAGTTCTATGTTATATAGTCGTAATAGTAATCTTCATAGTCATAGTCATAGTCGTGTCGTGTCGTGCATAACATTAAACGTGAATCGTTGAATGGCACGGAACGATGCACGTGCTACGTGCGTTACGTCAGGACGCATGCGCGTTCAGAACATAAACTTGTTCACCACCTATATATATATATGATATATCTATGTATTTATGTATGTATATATTCATATGTGTATATATATACATAAGTAAGAGTACGTACGCCGTTGAGACTGTCACTACCACGAGTTCATTCATATTTTTTCCTTCTAGCATCAGCACTTCACTTCACTTCACTTCACTCCACTCCATTCCATTCCACTCCACTCTCTCTCTCTCTCTCTCTCTCTCTCTCTACTCTTCACTATACTCCACTATACTCTCCAACTCCACTCTTCTTTACTCCACTCCACTTTACTCCAGCACAACACAACATAACACACCAGTTCCATTCACGCGTTCGGTTGATCGAGCCCGGGAACTGTCTATAGTAACACACAACTCTGGCTGCACACCACGATTTCTCTTCGATTGGTTACCACCGATAATCCTCCTCCTAACACATTTGCGTTGTTTCTTTTCTCTATCTATCTCTATCTCTCTTTCTATTTTTCTATTTCTATTTTCCTTTACACGTCGTCATTCTATACCCTGTTCGTATATTATAAACGCAACAACATACATTGATACACGTTGTGTTATATATACCCTGACTAGAAATTATTTATCACGTAATTTATATAACAACGTGATATATTATACTTGTCTTTATATTATTACATTTTACGAAATTATGTACGAATCTTTTTAAGTCTATCAATTAAAAAGATTTCAATATCTATCAAAACTATTCGTAACGATTCGTAATATTATTTTTCTATACAAATCTAATATACAGATATGTTTAAAAACGAAAATGAATTCGTACTAAACTTATTGATCGGTTTGATATATTTAAAATAAAACAAATGTTATTTCATTTGTTGCATAAACAAAATTTCCAATCGATCCAATAATATCAAATAAAAGGATTCTTATTCTCTCTTTAAAAAATACATTATCAATTTATATTATATTTTAAATATATTATCACATATATGTATTTTAACTGTAGAAATGTAGATATGAATTCAATGTTATAAATTTAATTTCTTTTTTAAAAAAAAAAACCTTACACATACATACCGAGAAGGATAGAAAGAAGCGTTCGCGTATAAGCGTTAAAATATTTTTCAAGGACTAATTCGCACACGATACTCTATTAGCTGCATAAATTAGCGCTTTATCAAGCCCATCCTTATGTATACACACCCACACCCACACATACATCTATCTATATATATATACTCATACATATATGCATACATGAACCCACTTATCTTCGATCCTTTCATAATGCGTCAGATAACGTCCGATAAGTCGCGTGCCTTAACTTATAAAAGAGTTTCGTTGTACCACCGATAAGAGAAACCATTCCTGTAATGTTTTATATTATCAATGAACATGCACGCAAAAGTAACATACGACGACAACGACGACGACGACACGAGGAACGGTGTATACAAACAATTATGATGTAATCATGCAACTCTTTTTCGCACATCGATAAAGAAACAAAAAAAAGAAAAGAAAAGAAAAGAAAGAAAGAATTGCATTTTCTTACTTTTCCATATTTTTTCTTCCTTTTCGTTTCGACAAATTATTACAACATTTTTTTTATTAATTTTTGTTTCTTCTTTATACGAAACATTTACAAACGTATAATTTTTCATTATTCGTATTTGCATCATATATATTTACAAATGATCCACCATTTCTTCTCTCTTTTTTTTCTAATTTATTTATTACATTTTATTTCTTTAATCACATTTTTCTTCTATATAATACTATTTCAAAATATACAATTCTTTTTACGCATATATAAAGAACGCATTTATTTCTTTATCGTGCGAAAGGAAGCACGACAGGTTTGGAGGATAAGATTCGAAGGATTTGCCCAAGAATTTCATTTCCGGTGATAAAGAAGAGGGAAGGGTGTGCTCAACTCATACATATATAGATATACATATAGATATATATATATATATATATATATACATGTGTATGTATGAAAAGTATGGTACTCGACATAGGATGTCAATACTATCGGATAACATATCGTGAAATGACGTTAAATATTTTTGACCAACTTTCCTCCTCCTCCTTCTCCTCCACCACCTACTTCGACGATCCATTTTAAATCCTCATACACATATACACATACACAGACACACACAGAAAGAGAAATACACGTATACGTAACATGGCCCTCGTTTCCCTTGCGAGCAAAATAGCACCGTAAAATGGTTCTGTTGGTGTGCACGATTACCGGCTATTACCGGTCATAATGATTGAAGAACATGCATGCGTAAGCGCCTAGTTGCAATAACGTTTTCTATTTCAGAATAGAACTTGGTTCCTTTTTCGTATTGATCACGAAAAATAGATATTAAGAAACAAATATTTTGTAAAAAAAAAAAGGTTGATCAATCAATTGCATACATTGTATACTGAATTTGGGTCTGATATACACACGCGTGTGCGTAAATGTACATATGTACGTGTGTATGCTCGTAAATGAAATTCACGCAATTTCTGTATAATATCATTTTCGAATTTTAATTTGACGATTAATTATTAATTATCGCCAACAATTACGACGTCTCTGATTTTTGTCATTTATTTTATTGTTTCTTTCTTTTTTCTTTTTTTTTTTTTTGTGGTTGAAACAATTTTACGTTGCAATGTTGAAGGACGTGTCCGTGTTCGTACACGGTTATTTTTCCATGGATGATTTATTTTATATATATATTAATTCAAGAACGAATAAAAAAAATAAATAATTAAGAGTGTTTAATAAATAAAATGTATGTTTTCCCGTAAACGTTATAAACATGAACAGAATGTAATATATATATATATGTAATTTTTTGAACGTGTGTAAGAACATACGTAATTAATGAAATACGGGATATGAGCTTATCGCGTTTAGGAAATGAAGCCAAGGAAAAACATAAAAGTAGAAGAAAAGGAAAAAAAAAGAAAGAAAGAAATATAAGGGACGGGCTTGATAACAAACATAAATTCACCTGTTCCGATCCTTATCGTTCACGATAAATGAATCGAAGCATTATACTATGAGATATAGCTACGATAAATCGAAACGGACTTACGTAATTTTATTTGTGAGAGATATAGAGAGAGAGAGAGAGAGAGAGAGAGAGAAGAAAAAAATAGAGATCGTATCTTTTAATCGTAGTAATACTAGCTTGTTTACGCGAAGGCTCGATGACCTGTTAAAGATATCGAGAGTTACAAAAAAATCGAAGAATATCAAATTATTTTCATAATCTGTAATTATTGATTACGCGTAACACTGTCTGTTACGCGTGTATTCGTACGTATGCGCAATTGATTCGAATTTTTATTGCACTCGAGAGAAAATGCACGACGAATAATATTATTCTCGCGTTATTGATTATTAATTAAATAAAATAATAATCGTCGTGTGTATTATAATACATGAGGATAGAAAAATAGATAGAAGGAAAGAAAGACCGTATATAACATTTGGTAAATCGCCATCATGGTCGAGTCGCATTCATCCGTTTCCTGTCATTCTAAAAAATGAAATACGTTACCTCTTTACTATCATCGTCATCGTTATAGTCATCGTCTTTGTACTAGTCGGCGGCATCCTTCCCGTGATCCTCCCACGTTAACGACTATGACTTTAAGCGTGTTTCCTTCTTTTTTTATGCTATTATTTTTCTTCTATTTTTTCTTATATATATATATTGAAATTACTCCGACGCATCTCGTGCAAGTTAATAGTACAAAAACCGGCATGAAAGATTAGAAAGACAGGAAAAAGTCCAAACAAAAAAAATAAAAAGAAATAGAGATACATATATAATATATATATATGTATATATATATATATATACGTATAGTTTGAAAAAGTGTATTTACTAGAGATAAAGTAAGAGAATTGGACAGTAGGGGAGGGAGTGAAGAACAGTAGCACTATCGAGAAAGAGAAAAAAAAAAAGAAAAGAAAAGATAGAAAGAGAGAGACAGAGAGAGAGAGGAAGACGGCAAAGAAAAGCACAATCGTCGTCCTTGCACTTGCGGCACTCGGCCCTTCGCGAATTCGGGCCACGCTCGTATAAATATACGTCACTGGGATTTCGTAGCATTTACGAGAGTAGTGGGGGGGAGAGTAAGGTACATACGTAAGTAAGCGGGTAGGGATGAAGCCGACGAACGAGAGAGAATGAGAAAGAGAGTGAGAGTGGGGGAGGAGCGTGTAGCAGTGGTCGGAGTAGCCGAGCTCCGAGTGGTGGGGGATAGTCGACTCAGAGAACTCTCTCGGTGTGGTAGTTACAGTGTCGAGGGGCGGGGAGGGGCGGAGAGGAAGCGGGCCATTGCGCCATCAGGAAGTGGCTCACCACTTACACGCGCGGAGTTAACCGGCGACACGCACGCTCGTGTGCGCGCGCGCGCCCTCGCCCGTGCAACTCCGACCACGTTCTGTCCTAAGAGAGAA
The DNA here is from genome assembly GCF_001313835.1 of Polistes canadensis. Taxonomy (NCBI): domain Eukaryota; kingdom Metazoa; phylum Arthropoda; class Insecta; order Hymenoptera; family Vespidae; genus Polistes; species Polistes canadensis. The sequence goes on along the minus strand of NW_014569692.1, from coordinate 97,671 downwards.
AAGGAAAGGAGAGGGTATAACAGGGACGGAGAGAGAAGAGAGACACGCACACAACTTAAACGCATCGTCAGGAAAGATAAGAAGAGAGAATATTATAGGAACCGTCTCTCTAAATAGTAATAGTAGTAGTAGTGTAGTAACGATGGTAGTAGTGGCCGCAGTGCCGGCGCTCGAACCATCGAATGAACGCTGCTCGGAGGGGGGTGCTCAAATGGGTATGAGAGGGGCTCGCCCGATGGCGAGCGGTGGTTTAACCCTGCACTTATGTGACCAAGCAAATGCGTGCGTGTGCGTAGCGTGAGCGTTCTCGCCCGCGACATTTGGGACACCCGGTACGTGTCAAGCCCGTATCCGTACGGCGCTAACCCACCGACCGTTCTTCTTATCCTTTTCTTTCCCAATCCCATTCCTTTTTTCTTCCTCATTCTTATTTTCTCTCTTCTTTTTACATATGTCTTATTTACCTTTTTTTACCCTTCCTCATCGTCATCTATTATATCCCTTCTTTGTTCTCTCTCTCTCTCTCTCTTTTCGCTAATTAAAATTTGTCTTATTTAAATACACATTGTGTAAACGATACGTATATAGGTATACTCAATATTATATTATATTACATATAATGATGAAAAATATGTATGTATTTTATATTGTGTGTATGATAGCGTGCGTCATTCAAATATATATATATATACATATTTAAATATACTGGGTCGTCCGTTCTTATCCATCTTGAAGATCTACTTAATTTCTTCCGCGGGCTTTTAAATTCAGAGAACGAGAAATTGTGATTTGCGATTGTATTCTCGATTCTTAGAGTTCCCGCGGTTTAGTTTCCCGCTTTCTTCCGTCGACTTTGGCTTCGGATTCTCGTGTGTGGTGTCCTCGTCTGTAGCAAATATACATCCACCCATTGTGTTTTCCGTTCCAACGTTTCATTTCTTTCTTTTTTTCTTTTTCTTTTTTCGTTCTTTTAATACGACGCGAGTATCGTATTATTTATTTTTTTTCTCTCTCTCTTGTATACGCAAATAATTTACTTCTCTTATGTGTATACACGCGCAAACGGATGTAAAATAATTC
>NW_014569692.1:89091-91591 GCF_001313835.1 Polistes canadensis | reverse complement strand
GTCTTGTTTTATTCCCTTTTAATTTTCCACAATCATCGGATATTGAAAAAAACATTTCATTTTATGCAGTCCTTTCTTCGGGGAGGAGTTTCAGTTCGAGGTACCCCGCAAGTTTCGATACCTTGGTATTTATGTCTATGATAGAGATAGGCACTTAAAACAAGACAAAATTCTGGGAAAAGTAGCAATAAAGAGGGAAGATTTAACGACGTATCATAATAAAGAACATTGGTTCCCATTAAAACCAGTTGATGCTGATTCTGAAGTACAAGGCAAAGCTCATTTAGAACTTGCTTTGCAACCGCAAGTTGGACACATTCAACCTAAACTTACAGTCAGGTAAATCAACATTCTTGACTCTATTTTTAAGAGTTGATTTATTATTATACCTAATTTTGATTATGCGTGCATGTTACAGAGTAATAGAATGTAACGAATTAACTATTAAAAATGGTGGCTGTGATCCATTTGCAACTGTTACCGTCATCTACAGTAATGGCAAACAAATATCAAAGCGTACTAAAGTTAAGAAAAAAACTGTATCGCCTTACTTCAATGAGACATTTGTTTTTGAGGTGTGTATACTATTTGTACGATTGCATTTATTTAAATTAATATTTTCATATATATTTTGTATAATTGTACTGTACTTACAGCCAGAGTTAATGGAATATAAAGACAAAGATGTATCTCATTACTCTATCGATGGAGGAGAAGTTGGTGAAGTTGTTGTTGGCTTATGGCATGCATCTCCTGGTATGGGAGAACAACCTGCATTTTTAGGAGAAGTGCGTGTTACATTAAGAGGACTTCAAAAGCAACCAACTAGTACAACGACTGCTTGGTATGTTTGATTTTATATCTCTACCTTTCTATTTAATTTGTTAAATTAAGTTCTTTTTTCTAATTTTAATTTTTATTTCATTAGGTATTTTCTTCAACCAAGAGCAGCAAAACATAGACCAAATAAAATTTCAAGTAATTCAACTCCACCTGGTACTCTTCCAGGATTAGGATCTTTACGTTTAAAAATACATTATACAGCCGATCATGTTTTTCCTTCTGGAATGTATGAGAGATTACGAACTTTATTATTACAAAGTGTTAATGTTCAACCAATAACATCATCTGCTGTATATATTTTGGGTGAAATTGTGGCTTCTAAAATGGAAGCTGCACAACCATTAGTTAGAGTGTTAGTTCATCATGGACAATTAGTATCTGTGATGCGAGCACTCGCAAGTCATGAAATTTCTAAACTAACGTAAGTTTTATTTTAAAAATATATATATATATATATATATATTACATTTCGATATACATAATGTAGAATTATTATTTTATTTTACAGAGATCCGACAACTATTTTTCGCGGCAATACATTAGTCAGTAAAATGATGGATGAAGGGATGCGATTAGCTGGTCTTCATTATTTACATAGTACATTAAGACCTGCTATGGAACAGGTTTTTTTGGAAAGGAAACCGTGCGAAATAGATCCTACGAGAGTAAAGGATGCAAATACGATACAAACAAATTTAGCAAATCTAAAGGTAATAAAATGATTGAAATAAAAAATATTTCATTGAAATGAAATCTCTTAATTTATCTTCTTATTTTCTTTTCTTTTCTTTTCTTTTCTATATCTATAAGCAATGAATCGTAATTTTTTAGGAATACGTAGAAAGAGTATTCACGGCTATAACAACATCCGGTGTAAGATGTCCGCCATTGATGTGTGAAATGTTCTGGTGTTTACGAGAACTCGCTGCAACTCATTTTCCAAAGAATAAAGAAGTACGTTACTCGGTTATAAGCGGTTTTATTTTTCTTCGATTTTTCGCACCTGCGATATTGGGACCAAGATTGTTTGACATCACTACGGAACAAATTGTAAGTAATTGTTGTATAATAATTTTTACAAATTTATATATAATATTTTTAAATATATATTAATTTGTAGGATTCTCAAACGAATAGAACGTTAACATTGATATCTAAAACCATACAAAGTTTAGGAAATTTAGTGAGTTGCAGAGGAGGAGCTGGTAGCGTTTGTAAAGAAGAATATATGGAGTGTGTATATAGGTATGTAATCAATAATAAATATATATTAAATGAATGTGTGCATAATAATTAATAGAGAATGAATCATATTTTCTAGTATAATTCCTAGTTCATTTTTTCAGAGAATTTTATACGGAAAGACATATACAAGCTGTTAAACAATTTTTGGAACTAATATCGACTAGTAGCAGTAGCGGTGCTACGAAACAACGACCTACGATGTTGCAAGAACAACCTGTGGTGCTAAAAGAAGGGTAAGTTTAATTTATTTATTAAATCGAATTTTTTACACGGCAAGAGAAATATTATTCTATTTTTTTTTCTTTTTTTTTTTACAAGATAAAATTATACATAATTAAAGTTACCTTTTTATATGTTTCTAATAGAATATATTTCCTTTTTGTGCATATTACCGATTGTAAGAGGTTTGTAT
>NW_014569692.1:86619-89056 GCF_001313835.1 Polistes canadensis | reverse complement strand
CGATTGTAAGAGGTTTGTATTGCGAAAAAAAAAACAAAAAAAAAATTAAAAAAAAAAAAGATAAATGTCTTTAGAAAGTTTTGTTATATTATATTTAATAATTAATATATATTATTATTTATTTACAGAATAATGATCAAAAGGGCTCAAGGTAGAAAAAGATTTGGTAGAAAAAATTTTAAACAAAGATACTTCAGATTAACTACTCAAGATCTAACTTACTCCAAAACGAAAGGTAAAGAAATATGCCGACTTTGTTTCTGTTGTATTTCATGACGTTAACAAATTATTAAAAATACTTAAATAAGTTTGTAATTTTATTTCGACAGGTAAAGAACCTTTATGTAAAATTCCATTAGAGGAAATACTCGCGGTTGAAAGGTTACACGAAGATTCTTTTAAGATGAAGAATATGTTTCAAATAGTACAACCTCAAAGAGCGTTATACGTTCAAGCAGGTAATTGCGTGGAGGAAAAAGAATGGATCGACATACTTACGAAAATATGTCACACGAATAGTAATCGATTAGAAAAGTATCATCCTAGCGCGTATATCAATGGTCATTGGCTTTGGTGAGTAAAAAATATTAACAAAATATATTTTATCATATATTTATATAGTATGATATTATTTTGTGTATTATCTTATTAATAATGTTTTTCTTAAATTTATGATTATAGTTGTCGCGCAGCATCAGAAGTAGCACCAGGATGCAGTGAAGTGTCTCCAGGTATAGAAGCTGGCTTACGTATGGTTCTAGATCCGGACAGAGATTTACAAAGGATACATTCATTGATTTTCACCAATATGCCTCGTCTTGAAACATTAATGAGTGCATGTGAGTGTCAGGCAGTGTATGGGGCGAGTGATATGTGTGTGATACCAGGTGGAGGATCTCTTATTGAAGACGTTCCATCTTGTTTTAAAACTTTAACTGCGTTGAGAGAAGCTGCATATGCTTTGCAACACGAACATAGGGCTTACTTTAGAAGAGTAGCCCGCGACACCAAATATGGAAGCAAGTGAGTTCTTTAATACATATTTTTTGGAAATATTTCTTTCGTTTGTATATATATATATATTTTTGTTTTTATTTTTGTTTTAGACAAGCACCAATTGGCGACGACAATTACCTCCATTTAGCTGCCAGAGCCGGTTTCGATAGTCAGCTAACAAAACGTGCTTACGAAATGGATAGTTTAAATCAACGCAGTTGCACGGACGCAGATCATTGCTACGATATTGGATTTTCTAGACGAATAGAAGATCGAAGATACGACGATACACTAAGGAAATGTCTAGATTCAGACTCCATCAATCGTAGGTATGAGAATGAAAGTAATTTGTTAAGACGGTACGATAGTAATACCGATACTATTAAAAGTATACAAAATGATCTCAAAAAATTTGATCATAGTTTAAACAATACGTTAAGATCTGATAAATCTGAAAGAAATGCTAATGAAAATATGGAAAATCGTAAAAGACTTGATAACTCGGCTTTGTTGGCGATAGACGGTGTTAATCTGTCGGGTACACTTTCAAGAAAGTTAAATAATTATGATAATACTAGAAAACTAGATGAATGTACATTGACAAGAAGAATAAGGGACGACATAAGTGACATATCCTGTACTGCTATGAGCGAACGTGGCAATCATTAATTTATCTCTTGTGTAATATAAAGAATACATGCTCTACGTTCCTAGGACACATTTTTAGGAAACTTTGTCCGTGCATTCGCATTAGTTAGATTTCAAGAAGAAGAAGAAGAGATGGCAGTCGAATTCAGACTCTGATTATAATACAAGGCTATATTTTTTTACTACTCATATAAACAAACAAAAAAAGTATATATGTGCATACACACATATATATGATATGTGTTTGTGCGTATTAATAATATGTAATATTGCTTTTGCTTACATATTGTTGACTCTTGTGTAATATAGAGAGGGTCATCTTGGTATTTTTTTTCTTTTTTTTTAATTAATATACGCGATTTCGATATACTTGTTTTCTCTCTTTGATTACATAAGTTTTGATTGTCTTATGCGTACAAAATATCTTTTGAAGCTAAGAATATTGAGAGATTTTTTTAATTAAAGAAGCCACTCGGGTTTCTTATTTTTCTTATCACGCCTTAGAAAACTGATGAACATCTCATTACGACAACAAGACAAATTTCTATTATTTATTTATTTATTTTCATGTCATTAAACAAATAAAAACTGATAATGTATGTGCATTAACATGATGCAATAACACAATGTGTGTTATTAATTGCATAAGCTATAATCTCATTGACTGGGGATATTTAATCATCGCCAGTGTTAACTGATAAATGTTTAGGGAACATAATAGTTATTTTTAATTATATTATTTTAGATAAATATATTTAATATTATTATTATTATTATTATTATTATTTATCAA
>NW_014569692.1:84909-86273 GCF_001313835.1 Polistes canadensis | reverse complement strand
GAAAATAACAAATATTCGTCATACAGATGTTCTTTTTTTAATTTTTTTTTCTTTTTAATAATTACATATTAATAAATACGAGACATGGAAAAAATGATGGTACATGTCTGTATTTAAATAGATGTCAATTAAATGAAATTTCAATTAATTCAAATTAATTAATTTGATTTATAATAATACAAGAAATGTTTAAACAAAATTAAAGCTCGTTATTCCAAAGAGGCCTAAGTGCTAAACAGTTCTAAATTTAAATATTTGCAAATCACTATTAGCAGCATTGTGAAATATTGCTAAATACTTGATATGTTAAATTATTTCTATCATGTATTATTAATATTATTATTATTATTATTATTATTATTGTTATTATTATTATCATCATAACTATTAAAACATAGTAAAATACAAAAACAATGATCATACACAAGCATTGAAAATTCATGACAAATCGATATCTTACTTGTCTTTTTTTTTCTTCTTCTTTTTTATCACATTATTTGTATAACAACCAAAACGATATCATTAATTTCCTTGTTATATTCAGATCTTAAATAATTTTCTATTGCATTTATTTAAAAGATATTAAAATAATGATAATCATATTAATCTAATAAATTGATGGCTTGTCGATTAAATATCAAACAATATATTTCATCTTACTTAATATTAGAACGAAAGATTATTAATTAATAATACATAAAGATAAGAGACAATTTAGAAGGCTTTTTCTGTATATTTCTTTTTTAATAACAAATGAAAATTTTCTCATTAGGTTTATAACTTGGAAGAGGTCAAGAAAAACAAATAATTAAGAATACGCATCTGATCTGCTATTTACAAGAAAAAAATGTGTCCATCCCCTGTATAGGAGGGGGAAAAAAACGAAACAAAGATCTTTAAATTTTTACAAATGAGACTGCTATCTTTTTTCATCACAATAATATTTTGACTTTATTATTACACACTCATATATATATATTTGTGTAATAATAAATGTATTATTCATATTATTTTTTAATTAATAAATAAATCGTTAAGACAATTGGCATTTATTAAGAATCAACAATTATATTTTGTTAAACTAATATCTAATAATAATTGTAAACACGTGCGTGTGTGTGTATATGTGTGGTGCACAAGGAAAAGAGTTAGAAACTAACATTTTGTATCATTGTTAAATTAATTATTTCTTTGCAATTTACATGGCAAATATATTTGTTAAATTTACGACACTTTTAATATAAAAAATATATGAGGTTTCTTTTTGGAGTACATTTAGGATAATAATAATAATAATTATTATTAATAAGATTGCCACATATAGTATACATGCAATGAAAAATTATACATGTATATATATATAT
>NW_014569692.1:80030-84234 GCF_001313835.1 Polistes canadensis | reverse complement strand
GAATTTGACTTTATTAAAAATTCGTTTATCGTTTAGAATTAGTATTAATGATAAATTTTTAAGATACATAATTGTTAGTAAGTATTTATAGATTAATCAAAGTGTTTATATATATATATATATATATATATTGGACAACAATGTTATTATTTAATTATTTCACAACTACAAATTTATATTGAAAATGTAGTTTTGAGAAAACTTGACATATCCATACAAGGCCTTCAACTGCATAGGATTATTATAATAATAGCGTTTGGCTTATTGTCCAATAAAGATAATCATCGACACTAACAATGTATAAATAAATATATAAATAAATAAATAAGTAAATTATTAGATATAGAGGCATAAAATCATAGATAAATAAAAAAGAAACGCGTAAAATTTTTTGCAAACAAAATATTAATTTTTAATACAAAGGATCGAATTATCTTTCTCTTTCTCTTTCTCTCTCTCTCTTTCTCTCTCTCTATATATATATATCTATTTTCATGACTTTTAAACTGCAAGAATCTTCCGAATAAAAAAAATTGATCAATAATTAATAAGCTTATTTTCAAACGAATAATCAATTGAAATCTCTTCGTATTGTAATTGTAAATTCTTTTTGTTATTTCTCAAAACTAACATAAGTTTTCGTCTATATCGTCGTTTATATCTTTGTATTGCGATTTGAAGTAACAAAAAAATCGAATTTTATTGTTAATCGATGATTATAATGCGAACGATCCGAAAATTTGTTAAACATACACGCGTACACGTAGATTTGGGTCTTTATTTTTTCTTCTTTTAATTGTAAATGACAAAGAAAATATATTCGTAATGATTTTCTTTGTCGTATGAAATAATATATAAGATCACTTAATGATCAATTGATAAATAATAATAATAATAATAATAATAATAATAATAGTAGTAGTAATGGGAATTTATTAAGAGGATATTATGTGACTGCATTGAATATATATATGTATATATGTATATACATACATACATGCATACATACATATATTGTATATTAGATATTTTTGTTGGAATTTTGTCGATGCAGATGAACATGGTAATTCTACTTATCAGCGGTATTATTTATATTAATTTTATTGTATTAGTAATTTAATAACACTTTTGTATACTCTTTCGTTGTGTTCACCAAGTAACTATTGTTATCTTGCAGAAGTTCTTAGTATAGACTGTGCCTTAAATTTCTCGAGGACCTACAAAAAAAAAAATACGTTTCTTAAATCTCTACAGAGGATTATATTTCATGAATTATTTATTTTCAATCGAGGATTACGGGGTGTGCTCTGTAATAATATATAATACACCTTCTGCGTGTATTTTTATTAATATTGTACATACGTTTACTGCAATAAACGAATATGTCCTCTGATGAAATTCATTACTCTTATCCTTTCTCTTTCTTTTTTTATTCGATTCGAAATTTGAATCGTTCAAAATTACGCGCCAATCGATATTGGCGCGCGATTCGAATTAGTGACTCATTTAATTCGTCGAACCTAGCGGATTTTCTTGTTTTGGTAGAACTGTCCTACCGTAGGATACGTTTTCGTAAATCTAATGTAAGTGAATGTGGTGCCGCGAGTGTTCGACATTCAAAAAACTTTAAATTTCAATCATTTATCATCCAACAACGTGAAAAATTTGAAAATAAAATAATGTCGGGTGACGTACAACCAAGAAAGCGAAAAGATAGGAGACGCAAGAAAGGTAAAATCTATACTATTAAAGAATTAGTATTTGATAGACTTTCGTAACTTGGATACTTAAAGATGAAAGATTATTTTTAGCACAACGCTCTCTTTCTCTCTCCCTCTTTCTCGCCTTTTTTTTTTATTTTTGTCTTTGGAAAATGCGTATTGCTGTTTTATTAACGCGCGGCCCTTTGTTTTCCAAAAGAATACAATTTATTGATATTTTAATAAAAATTTCTTTCTCGTCGTTTAACTTTCCTTTTTTTTTTGTATTTTTCTTTTTATAGTTAGACACTCTACGAAAAATAATACACCTTTCGAACTCTATCCATACTTATGTATTTAAATTCTATTAATCCTTATTTTATCATCGATGATCAAATTTTACGATCAATTTGTATGCACGAAATATTTTTATTCTTTGCAATACTTACGAGAAAAAAAAGAAAAACAAAAAAAAAATGTATTAAAATGTTTAGTAATCGTATTAACAAATTTTTATAAACTTATTGTTAAACACAAATTATCTATATATATATATGTTATATATAAATAATTTTACATATCAATTTCTTCGATAAATATCAAAATGGCGCTCGAAAAAATATTACATATTTAATCGCGTGTATATACAAATTAAAAAAAAAAAAAGAAATAAAAATCTAAATAAATATTAATTGGATCAAAATTATATAAAATGTTTTATCGAATTCATATAATGTATGGATAACATAAATATATTTATAGTACGAGGTACACGAGTTATATAATATTAAACATGACAAATATCTATAGGATCGTATTAACAAAAATTACGCGTGTAATTAAGTTTTAATAGAAATTAAATTCATCAAATATATAATTCATATTATGAATATTAAATGTCTAATTAAATTGAACGTACGCGTGTAAACAATTTCGTATTAATATTACGCGTTAAAATACGTCGTCTATCGGGGATCTTTTATTCGAGAAAGAGCAGCATTGTGTAGTTTAACGTAAAATCAACATGTATATGAAATTTACATAAATCCAGCCGCGGTTTGGCAGTGTCACCTAAGTTAGAAAATGTGGGTTTTAGATACTCTGCCAGCCTGGCTTTTGGCTTTCAAAAATAGATTTACTTGTATTATCCAATCTAAAAGCATTTCTTCATCAAATTATTTATCATTTTTTTTTTTTTTTTAATTATTTTCAATAATTATTTTCTTAATTTTTATTTAAATAATAAATAAAATAAAGTTCGCGAGAAAAACAACTGCGTTCGGCCATTAATACGCTTACACGCGTAACTGATGTAATAATAAATAATATTAAACAACATAATTAATATATATGAAAAGTTTCGAATTTAACATAGAAAACAATTGTTTTTTGATTAAACAAAATTTGGGTTTAAAAAAAAAGAATTCTTTTTTATCTAAGCTCAAAACTTTTCAACCTACCCAATATAATATATATATAAAAACAAAATTTCCTGACAACATTATTATTTTATTTAATTTCTTATTCATTTAGATGAGGAAGAATCGGGTACACCTCCACCAACGTTGACGAATACACCTGAAAGTGTTATAGACAACGTTAGCATACACATTTATAAAGAAAGTAGTACGGGTGGCCATTGGTGCGCACGTATTATATTTTTCATATTACTTGCTGTATTAATTGCTTTAACCGGAGTTATTATTTTTGAGCATAGAGGAACTACAGATGGTAAGCTATAATAAATAAAAATTAAATATAATTAATTAAGTACACACAGATTAAATAATAACAATAATAATAATAATAATAATTGTAGTTGATACACCAGTAGCTGAATCAAGGTGGGCTAGTATATTTGATGGATGGGTTGATGATACTCTTCCAAGTCATGGGGATGAATCCTATGATGAAAAAGAAGTAGAAGGTAGTGAGGAAGAAGAAGAAGAAGAAGAAAAAGAGGAAGAAGAAGAGGAAGAGGAAGAGGAAGAGGAAGAAAGAACGGAAGAAGAAGAAGAAGAAGAAGAGGAGGAAGAAGAAGAAACAGCTGATGTGACAACAAAATCAGCTGAAGAAGAAGAAGAAGAAGAAGAGGGTGAAGTGGAGGAAGAGGGTGAAGAGGAAGAAGAGGGTGAAGGGGAAGAAACTGTTAAAGAAAATGAAGATGATAATGAAGATGAAGGTTTAGGTAGTGAAGAAGTGAATAAATACGAGGAAAATGATGAAGAAAAAAAAGAAGAAGAAGAAGAAGAGGGAGAAGAAGAAGAAGAAGAAGATAAAGAAACAACAATTTCAAAGGAAGAAGCTGACGAAGATGAATCCAACATGGAAGGTAATTAAATCGTGTAAATAAATATAAAATATCAGCTTAGAAACAAAGCTAAAATTGTACATACGTATTATTTATATTTGATATTTGATATATTAGATTAAAGCTTTATAGAGCATAGAAATGCATAGGACAGTTGTTATTTGTTTAAAAGCTTTGTTTAATATATATATAC
>NW_014569692.1:49252-79875 GCF_001313835.1 Polistes canadensis | reverse complement strand
AATATCGTAATTATCATCGAAATTTTGTGAATTTTTAATATATTAATGTGATAAATATATATAATATATAATAACGGGAAATAATAAATTATTTAAATATATATATGTATGTGTATATATATATATATATATTGAAGATGAGGGTGTCGATCGTGGAGAATCTGATATGGAAGATGACAACGACGATTTCAATCAACAAAACTTCGATGACACTGATGTGCTAGAAGAAATGGATAATAAAAGTGACGAAGATAATGATAATATTAACGAAAACGATAATAACGATGATAATGAAGTCGAGGATAGTATATTAAAAAAAGACAGGAATAATTATTACGTTAGTAAAGAAATTGTTGATGAAGTTTCCGATGAACGACAAGAAGAAGATGAGGTGTTTGAGGAATTTGTTGCTATACCAGGTGTACTAGAAGTGGACGATTATAGTGCTGAACCTTTGGAAGAGGTATATAAAATAATTTATATGTTATACAAGGTATCCCAGTTTTTTTTTCTTCTGCCATATTTTACCAGCATACACGTGCAATGCATTCCCATCTTTTTTCTTTGATCTTTTTGATCGTTGGTAGTTTACATTGCATGCATCCCATGTTATATGCCTGTCTTTATAGAACAAAATATTATATTATTCTGTTTTTTGTTTGTTTGTTAAATTACACATACGTATATAATAATTTTAAATAGAACAAAAAGAAATGCGAATTTATTGTTGCGGGTCCTGAAATGAAATATTTCAAAATTTTGTTTCTCTCGCGTTGATTGTTATAATAATAATAATAATTAATATTATTAAAAACAAAAGAAAGAAAAGAGAAATGTTCAGTATCGAATATCTTAACGTTAGGTAGAGGATGGTGAACCTGAAGAAGATGTAAATGATATAGACATTGAACCGGAAGTTGAAGAAATAGAAGAAGAAGAAGAAGAATCTACTAGTGGTAAGTTTCATATACAGAATGTATATTTAATATGTATTATATTTGGGAGGGGGAAAGGTCAGTATTTTGTTTAATAATTAATGCGTAAGTAATAATATATAATGTTAGATGAATGGTCAATAATATGGTATAAATATTTTCTTTAAAAAATAATTATAAATGTCAAAATAAAAGATCAAATGTATTTTTGTTTAAATTCGTAAATTTTGATGCGTTGAAGATTGTTACAATTGATACATTGTTATTATATGTTATTAAAAGTATTGACCATTTATTTAATATATTGATTAAACAAAATATTTAAAAATACTGACCCGATAAAATAGCAACCCTTGGGATACTACCTATTTCAAATATTAAAGGTTCATATGTTATATATCAGGAATAATAATCCTCCATGCTCTTTAATTTTTAAATGGTAACAAGATAAATTATTCATAAAAACAAAACAAAACAATTACAATTTCAGCGTTTATCGAAACATATGTATTATGCATTTATGTATGTGTTCGACGACGAAAACAAATTAAATGAAAAAATATAAAAACAAAAAAGAAAAATGGAAATACAATGTATACAGAAATACAATGTATACAGAAATACAATGTATAATGGTTACAGTGCCAGTGAAGTTCGGAGTTGGTGTTGCACTTATCATTGCCGCACATTTTGTTCTCGTTAGGCGATGGAACAACGGTAAATTTAATTATATATTTTATCTACGTTCGTATATATTTTTTTTTTTATCGTTATTAGCTATAAATAATAATTACATAAATAAATCGTAGCAGTACGTATAAATTATAACGAAAAAATGTTATAACACTTTAATGTTTTTAATTAATTCGTATGTATGTATGTATGTATGTAATATTACGTATTACAAATTTCTAATCTTTCGTTATTTCGTTTATGATCGTAAGTATAATTGCAGGTGTTTTTGTTGTTTAACTTCTGTTCTTTTCTTTTTTTTTTATATTCCTAAGCATGTAACACACATCTGTGATTGCAATTATACTAATTGTTTAGAATAATGTTTAACATTTTTTCATTATAGCATGCTTTAACGTAAGTATTGTTACATATAAATTCGTTTTTTCTTTTAAGTGCGTATCGTTGCATGATATACGACCCTCTTGTATGGGTAGAATTTAGTAACGCGAAAAGGTTAATTAAGAAATAATATATCTTTATAAATTATAGATCTTATAAATATAAATAATACCAATTTAGGTAAGTAAATGTAAAATATCATATATATATGTGTATATATATTTCGTTGTTGATTAAACCATTAGAATATTTTTCAAAATTAATTTGTTAAACGTGTATTATTTAGAAACTTGTAAATATATTTTCAGCCGATGCCGAATTAATTCAACTTTCCCATAACGATGAAGTGATTAATCTAACCAGACGGAATACTATAATAGTTCCACCCTCGGTTAAAGAAACTGGAACATTAAAAACTGAGGATGACAAGCAAACGATTACGCCAAAGAAGAAACAAACTTATGAGACCTTACGATCGCAATATGAAAAATTAAAAAACGAAGATATACCGAAAAATGTTTCGCTGGAAAATACTTCGAATCAATTGGAAGAAGAAACTTTGGCTGCGCGTAAAATACAAGGTAAAATTATTCGCGTATATTAAATAACTGAGAAAGTTTCGTGCCGGTTTAAACAAATATCTGACCACGTAAAGATACTTTGTTCTTACACTACTTAACAATGTCTGACCACGTAGGGATACTTTGTTCTTACACTACTTAAAAATATTGACCATTGAGGATACTTTTATTTCTTACACTACTTAAAAAATGTCTGACCATCTAATAGGTTTCTCTGTTTTTACTACTTAATCAATAAGATATAAATTTTGGATTACGGCACGAACTTATTTAGTTACTTAATATAAAAAATAAAATAATATAACGTGTTACGAATGAACATTTGTATTATAAAATGATTAATTATAATATTTTGCGAGTTTTAGGGGTTGATAAGGTAAAAGAGAAACAACGATCGAAAGTTATGTCATCCGAAGAAGAAACGGAAGATGTTGATGATGAATTAGAGACATCAGAGGGAGAACGTGTTTCTGGTGGTGAAGAATACGAGGAAGAGGAAGATGAAGAACAAGAAGAAGAAGAAGAAGAATTGGAAGATGAAGAAGAAGAAATAGAAGATGTCGATGATTCGGAATTGGTGGCCAGATTAGAGGCAAAATATGGTAAATTGGCAACTCCGCAAGACAGCGAGCTTGAGGATGAAATAGAAGATGAGGAAGAAATTGAAGATGATTACGAAGAGGAAGAAGAAGAAGAGGAAATAGAAGACGAGGACGTAACAGGATGGAAACGTAAATAATAAATCATATTCAAAATTGTATGTCGTTCTAAATCCCTGATCAGTCTGTTAATAATTCAATGAAATTTTCACGTATTTTCGTCGTTATATACATTATTTAATTATTTACTCAGTTCTGTTTTATTTTCATTCCAATGATTTCATTAAATAAATCATATTTATTTTAAGTATCGTATAAAATAATAATGTAATAAGCTTTTTTGCTATTACGTGATGACAAGTATCATCGGTTTCGTATATTTTACATTGAGCATGGAGGATCATTTATATTTTGAGCTTTTATTAATATTCATTGAATGCTTTTACGTG
Organism: Polistes canadensis; assembly: GCF_001313835.1. Lineage (NCBI taxonomy): Eukaryota > Metazoa > Arthropoda > Insecta > Hymenoptera > Vespidae > Polistes > Polistes canadensis. The sequence continues at coordinate 76,237 of NW_014569692.1, read as the reverse complement.
TATCATTATCTCCAATATTTTTCACAAAAAGAAAATCTTCACACGTCGAGAGACAGATTTTAATTAAATCCTGTTTGCATTGTTTTTTTCTTTTAATAAATGTCAATCAATAATTAATTTAATGATACATTAGAGCTTTTATATGTATATATCATCGAGCTGTATATTAATAATAATTGAAAAATATATTCATAAATTGATTATATTAATATTCTTTTTTTTTTTTTTTTTTTATCGACAGGTATAAAAGCACCTAAGGAACCAATAGGACCATCTAAATTTGTACCTGCAACTATCGATAAATCTGGGATTAGTTCTAAGCAAGGAGTTTCTACATCCAAGGGTGGTAAATCAATAAATGATTTTCGAAATCTATCAAGCCTGGATGATTTAACAATATACGAAGAAAGAGAAATACCTCTGGTTGGTAATATTTAATTATAAATTATAAAAATGCTAATGAAAGTTAATTAAATAATTTCTATTTATCTTGTTTATAGGAAATTGATGATTAAAGTTTCACCCTCTAATCCTTCTTTTAGCATTGTCCACTTATTTTCCATCGATCATTTTCATGTGTTTATATATATACATATATATACACATATACATAGACATACCAATTATTTTACAATTGACTAATATTTTATTATTTAAAAAAATATATTATCTCCATATGAAAATGAATAATACGAATTATGATTTCTTATAATTTTAAACGCGCGAGAAGATTACATAACAAATATTTCATAGCGATTACCCATTCCCATTAATCTCTTCCTAATGTTAGAAGGTGAAAGAAGAATAATTAGAAGAAAATAATTAACGATACAACAATTTAAATGGCAGGATTAAAAAACAATAGGGAAATGATGACATGATTTCAATCAAAATGTGTATTTTCATCGGGAGATTTTAAGAAGTGATTTTAATCGTGACATCATTAGGTAAGATTATATTAATTATATATATATATATATATATAATATATATCAATTGAAATCAAATAATATTTTTCTGAGTTCAAATTAAGTAGATATTATTATATATATATATATATATATGTATATATGTATATATGTATATATATCAGATTTTTAACATTTAATTATTGGGTCTAATAATAAGTAACTTTACTATTTAGATTATTTAATATATCTAAATAAAAAAGGATAGTATTCTTTATATTTTTGTTTTTTTCTTTTTCTAAAAACTGAGTTCTAAATCAACAGAATATTATACTACATGCAGCATTATATTGGCCAATAAATAAGGTCGGAATTTTAATTAACAAATGTTATATATAATGTTTGTTTAAATATTAAAATAATACAAATTCGGACATTATTGATTGGCCAATTAACTTAATAAAAATGTTACTTTAAATAAACATCGTATAACATATTAATTAATTTAATTATTGTTGTTTTATACGATATATCCATTAGCGATGCTCCTAATATTTCGTAAAATCGTTTTATATATATTTTATCAATGAAAGCTGAATTATTTTTTATTACAACTAGAAATATGTACATGTATATAAGTAAATACATCTTATAACCACATATTTGAGGTATAACAATTTTCCTTTTCTTGCTTTTAATTATGATAAAGATAATTTATATTTATTTTTGTTTTCATTTTTTTTGTATATATATATATATTTTTTTTTTTTTTTTTCTTTTATTTTCTTTTTTGTACTAAGAGAAATAAAAAAGCAATGAAATATTTCTATTACCTTTTGAGCATCATGATCTCTATATAGACACGGAGAAAATGGGGGATTAAATTGACAGATTTGGAATCTAAAAGAAATAATTTTTCGTAAAAGATATATATATCACATATTTTTAAAAAAAAGAAAACATAAATAATTACCTTATGCAGCAAATATCTTAACGTCATATGTAATATAATGGAGATATGGTATATAAAATACTAAAGTTTGAAACCTTACAATTAGAGGATTTTTTTTTTTGTTTACTTAAGAGTGTAGTATTAAAATATCTGTCGTTAATATTTTTTAGTAAAATATTGGAGAATTCTTGTTATGTAAGACCTATTAGAGTAATGTAAAATTGCATATAATTATACATACATTTATATATTTATATTTATAATATCATTATATATATATATTATATATATATAAATATATATATGTATATTTGTAACTTATGATTCTTTTACAGTCAACATAACGGATTATAAGCATTAAGTAATCGAATTAATACTTATGCTTATGTCTGTGTTTGCGTGGAGAAGGTGAAGGTGGACTATTAGCTCTATGTTTAGAAGAGGAAGAAGAAGTACGAGGTGGTGGTGGAGGTGATAAGGATGGTGATCTAGCAGTACGTCTTTTTCTATCGTTACGTTCACTGCCTGGTGATCTTCTTGACGATGTTCTAGATGAAGAAAGTGATGGTGATGGGGTACGACGAATACGAGGTGGTGATGGAGTCACTGGTACACGCTTTTTATATGGTGGTGATCGTGATCTACGTTTATTACGCGGTGATCTGCTGCGAGATCTAAAACATTATAAATCCTCATTAATTAATTTGTCATATATATATATATTTTTGTTTTGTCGTTGATGAATGTTATATTCGATTTTAGTTAATGCTTGTTAAATATTAGTCTGTGTTATTTTAGAAAAAAAAAAGAAACATAAGGAGATTGTTACACGAGATTTATAATTATATTGTTTTATTATTTCAATATATTTGTCTAGCATCTCATTTTTATATCGTTCAATAAATGCAATAGTTTTTCGAATCCTGCGATACATGTATATATGTATATATATATATATATATACATATATATAATTATATTAATATTTTGAAATCTAGCAAATAAATATAGATAATACGAAGAATAAATTTAAATATTAATCGATAATGTAAATATAATAAAATAATATATGTATAGATATTTTCTTAATGTTTTCCGTCTTTTTATTTAAATAATAATTAAATGAATTTTAAATAAAACTTTTATTTTCTTAAATAAACACACTCTCTTACCTGTATTTATTGCTCTTAAATAAGGGACTTGACGATCTTCTTCGATCTCTGTAATGACTTGGAGATTCTGGTGTTGTACTGCGTTTCTTTTCCCTCCTTCTATCGTCTTCTCGGTCATCAGTTTTCAGGTCCTTCATTTCTCTTTCGCTCTATAATGTTAACATATACATATATATTAATAATAAATTTATATTTAAAGCATTAATATAAAAGAAAATATAAAGAAAATAATAATACCTTTCTTATTAATTTTTTCCTGTAATGTTCAACTTGTCCTTGAATAGTCATACCAGATTTTAATGTTCTCCTACCACTTTCAAGTTCATCTTGATATTGCATAGTTTTAACTTCTATTTCACGTAACCTATTACGCCTTTCTTCATTGTAATCTCTACTACTATAGACATATACAGTGTTTGATGAATATATAACTTTAAATTCTCAACATATTTTCAGTTTAATCTTTTGAAACGTTCGCGATACTTGGACCATGCTGTTACCTTAGGGTGTATATATTACCTGGAATCCATACTAGCATCTTGAGAATTTGAATCGTCATTTTGACCTAATTCTTCCCACTTGCTAGTAGTCATAGCTTGTGCTTCAACCTAATATTTAAATGAAAAGTACACATTTATAATTGTATTTTTAATATTTCATATATTTTTCTCTACGTAATATAAAAGAAGAAACCAATTAATATATTTATATGTATGCTTGTATATACAAAGAATTTTTATAAACCTGGTCTGGGTCCACAGTTTCCCATCTCGAAGGTACAAAACCAGCCGGCATTGCTGGTTTCTTTTCGTCTTCTTTATTACGTAAATTCAAATTGTCTTCATCATCCATAGGAACACCATCGATATCTTCATCCACTATTAGAATAGGATAAAATAAATATTTATTAACATACTTTTTAATAAAGCATTAAATGATCTATAGAAAATATACTGACATCGTTTTATTGGAAAAATCTCAGACACCTTGCATATATAAATATAAATAATAAAATATTCTTACTAGGTACGCCATCGATATCATCGTAATTGGATGTTGTTTGCGGCGTAAGCCCATGTTTCATTGCTCCTTTAAGTAAAGCAGCCCCATCCAAAGGTACACCATCTAAATCTTCTCCACCTTCACCATCAACATCAGATAAAGGTGCTCCGTCTATGTCTTCTTCGTTTTCTGGTTCAGGCTCATCTAACTAAAAGAAAAAATACAAGATAAATACATCCCACGTTAATTTGATTTTAATCAAATATTTAATATTTACCATTACAAGGCCCAAAAATGTATTTTGTAATTTAACAAGAAAATCTCTTGGATAAACTGCCCAATCTTCCCAAGCTCTGAACATTCTCATTACACGTGCTTTGAATCCTTCAGCTTTTAATCGACTGTCAAATTGTTTGTAAGCTTGATGTACTTCGTTAAAAATATCAAGAAGACGCGTTTCAAATCTGAAAGATACAAATTTAATAAATACATATATGTTAATATATTATATGTATATACGCATTATTATAATATAAATATATTTACGCTTTTCTATAAATAGTAGCATTAGTCACTTTGACGCCACAATTGTGTAAGACATCAGATATAAGATATAGTCTTGCTATTTTTTTATTAACAGGTGTTTGGAGTATTGATAATGATTCCGATATACAGTCGCAAATTTCTTCTGCTGCTTCTGCATGTTCTATGCAGAAAACCATTGCTTCCGCAACTTTTATTCTTTCAGGTGATATGTTCCTCAATAAATCTTCTAATCTATCTCTTTGACTATATAAAAAATAATGAAGAATTTTATTAGAATAGACATTTATATAAATAAATATAATAAAAGTAATTTGAAAGAAATTACCTGTTAGATAAGCTACCTCTTCTTGGTTCCTGCCGTTCTTCCATTTCAATTAATTCATCAGGCATACCTTGCGTCCATGGATTAATAGGAGGCGGTCTCCAAACACTTCCACCTTTGAACATTCTAAAATCTTCTGTACGCCATTCTTTTTGACCATCTCCTTGCAGAATAGAATATAATTTCCAACGATAATATGTATGGGCGGGTGAATAATTTTCAAACAAAAACCTTTTAACAAAAACATTTGTCTTTATCAATTAATAAATTCAAACATTCAACTTATAGGGTGAAATTTGTATAATTTATGGGAAACAAACCTAAACATCGGATTGTTTAATTCTCGATTCATTATCATAGCTTCAAACATTGGACCTTCTCGAATTACAAATTCCACCATTCTATGTATTAACATGACTAAGTTCCTATAACGCAGAGTTTTATTAAATACGTGTTTTCACAAATCGGAAATAACAGGGTCTATCTTCTTCAGGTTGTGTTTAAATTTCCTGCATGTATACTTACAGAAAATTCAGAATCAACTAAAAACGACAAATACCTTTCGGTTGGAATAACCACTTTGACAACCGCATTCTGCAAAACCTGTGACAGTCCAGATCACAGTGTAATAGTAACAGTCGATGGAGTGTTCCAATCCACATTCCACAATGTGCACCCCAAGAATGGTCGCCAACAAATTAATATAACACAATTTTTAAACGTAGATTAGAGATATCTTGATATCGTGATTGGAACATTTATAAATGTCTATCATTAATTTCATTACATGTATATGTTTTTTTCTATTTCTTTTTTTTAACTTGTCAAAATGTATCTGGGATTGTTTCTTTTCATATGCAACACTTACCAGTTACATTTATCTAAAATACTCTTATAACTTTGTTATCCAAAGATGTCATGCTTTCATATAATTCCATTACATTTACAAAATTATATATCTGAATATATAGGATCACTTTGTAAATATAATTATTAATAAAGAAGATAAAAAGATATTATTGTGTTAGTTTACTGAAGGCATGTTTCTTTTGTATTTAAATTTATCGTACATTAACATCTGTATCAAAGTTAATTTTTCTTTTATTATTGAAAGCAATTCACTTTTAGAAGCAAGTTTTTGTAATATATATTACAGAAGCCTGCTTTGGCACAAATTTCTTCTTTTTCTTTTTTTTCTTTTCCGTACAATATTATTACTATAATGTTTTCTACACTGCAATAACAAAATACATTCTAAGGAAATCTATAATATAACATTAAAATACTATTACCTTTTCGAAGTTCTCCTTTTCCTGGGGATCTGCGCTCTGGAGGTTGCGGATACGTGGTATCTGAGATTATGTTTCAAAAATGGTTATATGTTTCTAATTAATATTTGTGGAAAAAAAATGTCATAAACATTTCTTTTGAATAATATTATTTCACTAAATAAGTGAATATATATATATGTATGTGTATAACAGAAATAAATAACTTATTGCTTTCGTTTAGCAATAAATATGCCTTACCGCTTGTAACAAATATACAAATAGATGGAAATATGATAAAATTAAATATTGAAAAATTAATCTAATTAAAATATATTATATTAAATATATTAATATATAATTGACACAACAAATGTCTGCTATACTATAAAATTTAAATTTAACAATTGGAAACGTGTGTTCAACAATTAAAACAATTATGGAGTACCTACATAAAATAGGAAAATAGTCTACAAAATGATTACTATTATTATTATTATTTTTTTATTATCATTATTATTATTACTATTACTATTGTTATTCTTATTGTTATTATCGTGATATTAAATTTTAAGATGATTGAAAAAGAATCTTGCTCTTTTACGATAATAATATGTGTATAAAGCATAGAAGAAGTAAAAAATATATCTTTTGGAAGCTAGAATACTTTATAAATCAATTTTTCAAACAATATGCATGAGATAGATAAAAAGGGTAATTGTAATATAATAATAAAACGAAATTCGTTAAAACGAGATTGATTATTTTATTAACCGCACCTTTCAATTGGTTTAATTCATGTACCTTGTGTCTGTCGCGGCGATGCGGTTGTGCATTAAATGGAAGACCCGATGGAGGCGGTGGCTGTGTTATTTCCATCAAAGCGGGTGGAATGTAAATAGGATATGGCGGTATCGGTACACTTTTTCCCCATCCCAATTTCATCTCGTATTGCATTATATCTCGTCCTAATTTAATACAAGACATAAATTATTATTATTAGTTCGTAATTTATAAGAAATAAAACATATTCGATGTAATGATTATTCACCATTTAAATTTTTCAATGCTCTTTCACCATCCTTACGACTCATAAATGCTACAAAACCACAATTTCTTTGTCTGGCTTTTTCTTCATCGCTACGTGGCCACATGATTTTAATACTAGCCAATGGTCCATATTTGCCAAAAATTTCCATAAGTTGTTGTTCAGTAATCTAATAATATAAATCATATTTGTATATTCAAATATAACATTTATTATTTTAATTGTAATTTGGACACAAACGATCAAAACATAAAGTATTACCTTAGGATTTAAATTTCCTAAATATAAATTAGTCGTGTTAGGATCTCCATTATCGAATGAGCCATCTATAAAATAGTAATATTTCAATGAATAATTAAATTAGAAAGTAATGAAATTTAATATGCAGAGGAAGGAGCAGAGGTGCATGGGATTACCCTCATACATCAGGGCTAGGAGACGAGGATCATCAATGAAGTTACGTAGATTAGCTTTTCGTGGATCTGGATATGAAGATATACCACCTATTAAAATTTTAAGTATACCGAGAGCTTATAAAAAAATTCACAAATAATTGACTCTAATTACTTTTATTCCATTTAAATAATACGATAGCAAAACAATTCAATAATAGTTAAAGAAAAGTTCTTTTATAATATGCATCATGTGATATTTATAAATACCTTCTACACATTTTAATGCAGCCATCATTGGATCTTCAGATTGTGTAGATATAACAGTTTTGACTACACCCTTATACTTATGTCTTTCTTCGCGTTCTTCTTGTATCATTTTAAGCTCTTCTTTGAACAACTCAAGATTACTTTTCTTCTTCTCCCCTTCTTTCTTTTTTTTACCCAATCTATCAAGTTTACGTTCATTTGAACCAAGAAGTCTTGCATATTCTTGCGCTTGTTCAGCGGATGACCTATTTTCAACTAATTCAGATATTTTAGATTGCGGTTTATACAATTTTCCTTTCTCTCTTGTATCCTCTTCTGCATTACATATTATATAATTAATAATAATAATTAATTAATCTTAGAATGAACTCCTTGCATTATAACAATGTGTGAGACCACAGAATATGGCATACAGTTAAATCATAATGCAAGGGGTTAATAATTTAAACAAACATACGTCTTTTGCCAGCATCATACGTTCCAGCTTTAACCCAAACTTTGCTTGTCGTTTTACTTGGCGTCTCTTGAAACGTTGCAACAAATTCTTCAAATGCCTATGCAATTGTACGGTATTAGATATACATAAATAGAAAAATATATTGTGAATCATTTTGAATGCATACTTGTGCAGCTGCCTGTTCTTGTTCTTTCTTACGTTGTTCCTCCAATTCTTTTTTACTCAATGGACGTTTCCCCATTGTGCCAATGGAAAATGCTTTGAGCTTTTGCTCAGTAATTTGCTACAGAATACAAACAATCATTAGAATGAAAAATATTGAAAGAATAAAATAGGATTTTAAAAAGGTGTCTAAATGTAAATTATTATTTTATACCTTCATTATAGTTTTATCCGCCATCTGTAAAGTGTAATACGTAACCTAAAATAATCGCATGAATATGATAATTAAAGCAACTCATAGATATTAGATATTAATTCGTTAATTTATATATGTAGATAATAAATGCAACGTACGGATTATGGATAGCTGTTGATTATCTTTTCATACAAGATATTCCAAATACGTTGCAACAACAAATTCGTTGTCTACGTTGTATCTAACACACGAAAAAAGGATTTGGTAAAATCACGAAACATTTGAGCAATTTGAGTAATAACTAAATTCTATTTAATTACAAGTTATTAAAAGCTTATATAGTTATTTGATAGATCAAAAATTTGATGCTTATTGATGATAAGATTGAAATATTATTTTTCACTGGCTTCACTTGCTAAACTTAAGTAAATGAAAGATAATTTTTACTTCGGAAAGGATCTATGCAAGAACTCTACTACATTTATGATTAATGTCGTTAATCGATGCTAGATGGCAGGGTTATTGACGATTACGAGGACATCTATCGAAATTGATAAAAAAATATCTATTAAAATTAAACATGGCCGGTGTTTTGTTTGTGTGTAAAAATGGTTATACTTTGGGGCTATGTTTAGATCATTTATCGCGGTAATAAAATAAACATTATTTTCGTCACCTTAGGACGGAGTAAAATGAACGCTACGAGTCTTTACGTGTCAACATGTCGGTTGGTTTTACAAGCGGATGCTGAAGATCCTAATTCTTGGACAGACTTGTATAGGCTAGTTCCGTATTTGCGGCAGAGCTTGAGTTGTACAGTGTGTTCGAATTTGTTGATCGAGCCGCATACACCGACTGAAACCAACTGTCAACATCATGTGTGTCGTGGTTGTAGGGGTGGTCGTAAAAAACTCAAACCATCGTGTAGTTGGTGCAAGGATTATGATAAATATGTTGAAAACGTCCAACTCCGGATATTGTTACAGTGTTATAAAAAATTATGTGAATACTTGACTAGCACTAATATTTATCGGAGTTTAATACTCTCCGTGTCTTCCAATACAACAAGCAATGGTCCATCAGCTATTGGTGCTACCAGTCTTATGGAGCTCATACAAGAAGGGACTGGTTTTAAAGATGAATTCAAAAGTACTGCTGGTTTATCCAAATCAGCATATAGTATTTTACCTTGCGTTTACACTAGTACTACCTCTACTCAAACGCAAGGGAATACTATGTCAACTTCTGAGACTATGTCACCAAACATACCTGGTTCGTTTCAAGATCGCATTGACCGTTTGAGTCCAAAGGATCTTTAAAAAACTACTGTTGATAAAAAACCATAACAATGTGATCTCATTGCTTTGGACTCGAGTGGTTAATTATATAGTTTTGTTTACAAAGATAAGTTTTCTGATATAAGTTATTTTATTTTATTAGAGTCTCCTACTATCCGTACTGTTTCTAATGGATCTTCTATATATTCGGTGATGTACGCTGGATCTGGTAACAAAATAACAATAAAACGTAAAGCAGCAGCCACAGAAGAAATAGAAGTCGGACAGCAGGAATTGGATGGAACTCAACAAGGCTCTGTAGGAGGGGTAAAATGCATTCCATCTACCCAACTTAAATATGGGCCCCCTTCTCAGAAAAAATCTTCAAAGGGCAGCAAAGTAATTTCAATAGATATTCGGTTAATCTTATGCCTTACAGGGAATATATACGTTGCACTATATAATTTTAATATCAATCGCTAAATGATGTGCATCTTCGTTAATGCTACTTGTAAGGTACAATAATTTCATTTAATTTGCATAACATTTAACCAATTATTGTGAATATTAATTTTATTTAACCTTTTGCATATATATACATATATACATATATTTATATCACATTCATTAGTCCATACTAACATTTGTCCCAGAAAGGTTTTCTATTTATATATTATCCTTGGTCCCATAAAAAATGGGATTAATGCAGATGTCATTATTTCATAATCTGTCTTCATCTTAACCAATTAAAAGCATGTGCATTGATAATAAACAAAAATACATGTAAATACACCTCTGCATTAATCTGCACTATTTTTGTTTTTAACTCTTTTCTATTTGTTATATTTTTATCAATAATAATGCAACTTGCTTTGTTATACCTCACAGTCGTCAGGCAGTTTTAAAAAGCCAAGATCGAGTTCTACCAGAAGCAAAAGAAAAGGATGCAGATGCGGTAATGCTACAGCTATACCTGGAAAATTAACGTGTTGCGGTCAAAGATGTCCCTGTTATGTTGAAAGTAAACCATGCATCGAATGCAGATGTAGAGGCTGTAGAAATCCTCATACAGCTGATGGTTTAAAGGTATTTGTCATTTTAATTATCACTTTAATGATATTTTTATTTTTAAGACCCTTTACCATCTGCATTTTATACTTTAAATGATTGTTTAATTGTTATATCCTATATACACAGATGCGTATATGTATACATCTATGTATATACATTACAGATCCGCCCACATATACCGGAGCTTCATAATCTACAATTACAACTATCAACTCCTTTAGATTGCGACGAATTAAATTCGGATCCGTTAGGATCCGTGTCGCAATGCTTATCAACGTCTCCTACAACTATTCAAGTATTAAATGTCTATTCTACTCCAAGACTCGATATTGATAATGTTCCACCAAATTTACCTGCAGCATTATTGGTAGGAGAAGACGCTATGGTTAGTACTGAAAGTGAAGCCGAAGACAGTGATATACAAATTGATGTGTGACAAAGTGTTTAAATTAAAATTATGCGTTATACATGACAAGATTAATAGTTACGAATAGTTCATTAGAATTGATTTAAATTAAATAGCTTAGACGATATGATAATCGTTAATAAGCTATTTTATCTCTATACGATAAATAAGAATTTTTTTATTTCTAATTCTCACTAATCCTTTCGCTACGATGGAATTTATTGTATGCTATAGTTAAATGAGACAAAATATTAATATTTATATTGACTATAATCCATAGTAGCGAAAGGGTAAATCATTTGAGTCCCAAGTAGAATGATCATGCTCTTCAAATTTCTTGTCAAAAAATGTTATATTATTGAAATACAATCCATAATTTGGTACTTGTTGATGTGATTTTTCTAAAGACTGCTGGGACTCGAACGGTTAATAGTTGATAATTTAGATATGAAAAGATAAATTTTGTACAACAGCATCAATAACAAACAAATGTTTTTATGATTAAATTTTTGTTTAGTTAGAAATTAATGAAATGAATTACTGTTTAATTAATATCAAATGATAAAAAATTATATTCTCTATTTAAAGATTACCATTGTTAAAGAAAATTTAAATAATTCGAGCAATTAAGTCTAGTTGCATGTATAGTATAAAAAATAAGTTCGAATGAGACTATAATGCTTTTGAATTTCATCATATATATTATTCTTAGCATAATAAACAAATTGTACTTGAAAAAGAGAAAAGAATTAGAAAAAAATTTAATATAAAAGTACAATTACCTATTTAATTAAAAAATTAAATCTATCGTACATATATATATATAAACACACATATATTTTGGCAATTATTTGTTTTTGTTATATACGGTGTGTGTAAGTAAATATAATAAATCTTCATTTTTGATCAGTTAAAAAAAATAAGTAATAATATAGGTACAAAGAGAGAGAGAGAGAGAGAGAGATGTATAGATAAAAAATATTTAAAAAAAGGTTCTTTTATTCGCTGTATAATGAAGCTGTTGTACATTTAAAAAAAAAATGTAGTTAGATAATATAGAAAAATTATTGAATAATTAAAAAATAAATTTTGAAAAGAAAATGTATATACAATAATTACATAGCGAATTAAAAAGGAAAGAAAAACATTCAAACAACATAAACTTGCCACTCTTGTACATACGATGACTTAAAATAAAGTCACACATATTTTAGCTACATATATTTTAACTATTTTACATACCGATATTTCCACTTTTTTAATATAAAGGTGCGCAAAAGTAAAAAAACAAAACACATTCAACATTTTCTTATATCAAAGGAAGAATTACCTTAGTTCTTAGAAAATGATTAAAAAAAAAATAAAAATAAAAAATAAAAGAAAAAAATGTTAAATTATGTAATAATATAATATAATATAATGTAAATATACTAAATAATCTACACACACACACACACACACACACACACACACACACATATATATAAGCCGTACAATTTGTTCATATTATATTATAATACAAAATTGAAACCATTGGGGCAAATATGGCTGTAATTTTTATTTTGCCTCTAAATTTTATAGAAAATAAAAAGAAAATAAAATAAGAGATATTAATTATATGATCGTTTGCCTAACGTTTAGGTGATTTATTGTAAATAGTAGTATATAGATGATAATTTTATCAAAGTACTGGAGGGAATTAATCTTATGTATCCAAGACTTATAAATTATATTTTTTAGAACTAAATTTCATCTATATAATTATATATATATATACAAGGTGTTTGAGATTTTTCTAGTCAAACTGTGTAAGCATATTCTATGCATGAAAATAAGAAAAATATGTTATATAAACATAGATCATTTAAAACTTTATTAAAAAGCTGACACACTTTGGCAAGAAAAACTTCGAACACTCTATATATAAAATATATTCAATTTACAAGCAGATCTCAATAATTATTTGGTCTCATGGAAATGTATATGTTCTATGTTGATAATGATAAGTTTCCTTGGCGCATATTCGTTTATATTGACTATTTTACATTTGAAACGATTACTTATAAAGAACATTATTTATTTGGTTACACTCTCTTGGAATGTAATTTGAAACTTATTTAAATATGCATATATTTCTAATATTACGTAGATGTAATATATATACATATATCTATAACAATAATTACGGAATTTACTTATTTAAAAAATGAATTATTATTATTATTTGTTATAATTTTTTAATTTTATTTTTATTATTTTTTTTTTTAAATATAAAGCAAAATTGTTGCCAAGAAAGCTCCAAAATATCAAACGTTATAATTAAATTAAATATAAGGAAAATGTGAATGTGTATATATATATAAAAATGTAGCTATGCATTTCTGTATCAATGCTTCTCTATACATATATATATATATGACATAAATCTGACAGATAGATAAATTATAAAATGGTAGTAGTTTCAGTGAAACAATTTATTACATTTTACGAAAGAAACGTTGATTATAAGGATATATATGATTTAGTTTATGAAGATAATTTGTAATGTCATTATAGTCTGTCTTCAAGAATATGTCATACAGTGTCACTACATACAAAATTAACAGAATAAACCTATTTTACATACTAATTTATAAACTCAAACGTTTCTAATCCATTATATACATAAGTGTTAGTTTAAAATTAAAAAAAAACATATATATATGCCATGATCAATATGATTTTTCTTTTTCAATTTACTATTTCAATTTTTAATTTATGAAGTGCTCGCGGGCCTTATCTCATTTATTATTTTTTATCTGTCATTCAAAATTAATAATTTAATATAATATTCAATAATTTTGAAAAACATATTATTTTAAATTTAAATATTAAATTAAACTATTATTTTTTATATCGGTGACATATAATTATTCGTATGATGTAAGTAGTAGCAACGAGTAGAGAAATTTAAAGATGGCTGCAATTAAGTTTGGATCACATTTAAAGGAATTGAGAATTCTTTTATGTCAAACATCAAAGTCAAGTGAAGGAGTTAGGTAAATTAAAGTTACTATAAAAAAAAGGATTTGTTAAATATAAAGTTAAGAAGATTTAACTACAGTAATAATAACCGAATGGCTCAAATTCTAACCTAAATGTATTTAAATATGCTTGTGTTTCTTTTTCAGAGATTTCATAAAACAGCAGTATGTTTCTATAAAAAAAAATAATCCTAAATTTCCTATTCTAATTCGGGAATGTTCGTTAACCGAGCCAAGATTATTTGCACGTTATGGTAAGTTGTAATTATTAATATTAATTTAATTGTCATACTAATTACATAAATTTTGGAATAATATTTTTAGGATTGTAATTAAAATAATATCAATTAAAATTCTTTGACACAGAGACAAATTAATACATAAGTTGTTATATTTTTGGTATCTTAATCTTTGGAATATTACAATGTTTCAGAATACGGAGTAGAACAACAAATATCACTGAATAATTTAAAGTCAGAAGAAATACTCGAAAGGCTAAAACAACTAGTATCTACAAAACCATGAATATATTCTAATTTATAAAATAGATATGTATATCACATAATTGTTGTTTAGTTGTCAAATAAATTAGTTATTATAAATGAAAAAGTATATTATCTTTTCTTTCGTTTTTTATTTATAGGAAAAATGTTCACAGGAACTTAATTATTGTGTATATATACGCACTGAATTAGAGCACAAATAATTTATATCAAGCTTGTAAAAATTACAAGATATAAATGAGACCAAAAAATATATTACGATCTATTATGTACGTATAAGATACTAAAAAAGTTTATACGCGGAATGCATACAAAATAACTAAAAGAAATACTTAAATATATGGCAGGATATGGTATTCATTATTATATCTTTCTTTTTTTTTTTTTTTTTTTATTTAAGTTTATCCTAATATATATATAAATTTTTAATAGAGATTCCGAAATAAAAAATTCGTCTAAATGTTTGAACTGTGAAATCCTATAGAAAACCTGCCTGCAGATTTTCATATTTATGTATTATATTCTACTTTACAATCTGACTATACTCCGAAAGGCTGTTCATCACATCTTGCTCAAAATTATGCATATTAAATCAATGACGAGTTTAGAAGAAAAAAAAATTGAAAGAAAATTTAGAAGCACGTTAAAGGCAACATTATTCCTTTTCTAGGTTTATCATGTCGGTGTGTATGCTTGTGTAAGTATGCTGTACCCTTTATGTCATTAGAATAAATTAAGAAAGTAAGTTAACAATAGGACAATTCATAGATGAAATTCTATTTAAAAAGTATAGTGATTAAACGACGAGTATACTGATATATATTTATTATATAAGTTAGATAAAAATAATGTTCAAAAAGCATTGGTATTAATATAATTATTAAATAATAATATAATAAATAAATAAAACAATAATATAAAAGAATAAAGTCGGAACTCTATGTTATCTTTTAGGTGACAATAAAATACTAGCAGTAAAATAAGATTATAAATATTGCCGTATCTAAATTAAGATTATTTTTTTACTTAATATCTAAGTACGCGAATATATCGTAAATATTATCTATTGATGTGAAAAATGAGAAATTTATCTTTCCTACCACATTTATTATTTCTTGGTAATGATTACGTAACGGATTTGATCAATGGAATATTTCATGTACGAGCATCAAGTACGTTCTGTGCAAATAAATAATAAAAAACATATATACAAAATATATATCGTCTAAAAATTATAAAGATAAATATCTAAATATCTAAATGTTTTATTCGAAATCTATAGTTTATTCATTTCTTTCAAATAACATAGTAAATATTTCATTAAAATATTTACCGATTATTAGATATGCTTATTTTTTCCAAATGACTTTAGCATAACGACACAAGCATAACCACATGATAAATCCATATAGCACATCGCAACAGTTTACGATATAATTATCTAATTCTCCTAAAGATAATTACTGATCGATTTTTATGAATAAGATTTTATAAAACCCCACGAGATGATTCTTTTTCTTTCTTCCTAATTTTGAAACTATTTATATTGAAAATTATATTATTTATGAAAATTTTTAAACGAGTGATCTCGTGTAATAAGTTTTTATCTTTTTTAATAAATCCTCGTTCATTAAAATCGATTAAGAATTAGGCTCAGAAGAATTCATAGCTACTGAAATTTGGTTCTAGTTAATATGGTGGTAAACCAAATAATTCCGGACGAAAATCTTCCAGGCTTTTTAATACAACAGTTGCACCTTTAAAATATTTTTCATCCAACATAGGATCTGGCACCATTATAACTTGCATTCCTGCAGCTACGGCAGCTTCTACTCCATTAGGAGAATCTTCAAATACTAGGCACTGTAATAACCTTGATGAGTAAAATATTGTAACATTACTTTTGTTTAATATTACATATAAAATAAAAGACCTTTGAAGGTTCAGGCTTGTCAGGAAACCTTTGAGCAGCTATTAAAAATATATCTGGATTTGGTTTTCCTTTTTTAACTTCTGGATCTGTACCACCATAAACTTTATGATGAAACAAATCAAAAATGTGCTCCCATCTTTGAGTTTTTATATCACCGGTTGGTTTACTAGAACTTGTCGCAAGTGCAATTGGAACATTATTGTTTTTCAGATGTTTTAAAAGGCGCTCTGCACCTGTATAATAATACATAATATTTTTTATATATTTTAATGCATGCCATATATTTGCTGCTATATTTTGTACTTTATCTGTTTAGCTTGTAAGATTCGCTACAGGTAGGACTTATGTTTCTCATGTTTACATGTTATTATAGTGCAAGTAGTTAATGTTTGATACAAATGGTTTCGTAAAATGTAAATTGACAAATACCTGGCATTAAATTACACTTCGGAAAAATTTCCACATATATATCGGCGAGTTGTCTTTCAAATTCTGGTCCACTTATCGGCAATTCTAACATCTCAACAATAGTTTTAGCTGCTTCGCTGCTCTTAAATCCCATTATTTTAATTTTATGTTCCCAAGTATAATCTTTACCATACTTTTGAGAAATTTGATTGAAAGCTTGGGAGTACAAAGTCTCTGTATCTGAATAATTATATAAAAATAAATATTTTAAATTATACTTTATATATTTATTTTAAAAAGATTAATTTTATATCTATTTCTTTATAAAAAAAAAAAAATAACCAATAAAATTTGTATATTCATATTGAAACAATTTGATTAAATATAAAATAGAATCTACTACCAACTATCAAATAATTTAAATAATTATAATAAATAAACATATATATATCGTACCTAATAATAAACCATCCATATCAAAAATACAATGTGTTACTTTTTTATAATTGTTGGCAGCCATTTTTTAAAGTAAATGTTTGTTAGGTTATCTGCAATTGTGATTACAAATATTAGTAAATGTTATTAGCCGATTAAAATAATTAAACTAATATAATAACGTATAGAGTATCATATATTTAATTAGTATAGAATGATAATTAAAATAAACTGTTATTACTTACAATTTTATCTTTACTTAATTCGTTCCTGACAAAACAACGTTTAGATTTGAACTAGTCTATTGCCAAGCAATCAATTCAAAGTGTATGACAAAATTCTTTCATAGATGTCGCTTTATTCAAGTTTTTTAAAGATTAGGTTAGTATGACGTAAGAATTGTAAATAATTGGTATATTAAAAAAAAAAACACAAATTTTTACAAATATTTATCATTAAAGATAATATTGACATAAGTCGATTGTATCTTTTAATGATCGGATTTTCTGTTCTTTTCTTTAATTATATTTATTTTTAAACCTCACAAAATTACTCTATATAAGGTATAGTTCTGATTTCTTTTTTAAATGTCCTCTTCCTTTTTTTTTTTCTAAGTATGCGTGTAAAATCAAACACAGATGCATTTGGTGACCATTAAGCTTAGAAAATTTGAATGATGTCAAATGTTACAAATTTTAATCAATTAATTTGATGAAAACGTTAACATTAACAAATAATAAAAGAAAATAAATGCAATATATTAAAAATGATTAATTAATTCTATATTATACACATGTATATATATAAAATATTGTTCAATTAGTGCTGATATTTAATAAGAAATATTTTCTAATCTCGACAAAGTATACATCATCCATTATTGGAAAAGTTACTTTGTTATTAATATTTATATTATTAAATTAAAATTACGGCGTATGAATGAAGTGCTTAAGTTTAATTGTTTTATTAATAATTTTATTAAAAGGACACTGCGTCGAACAATACTGTGAGATTGATGATGCAGACAATTGCAAAGACAGAGATGAAGGTTATAAATATACCAAAGGTTGTTGTTACTTTATTTACATTTGTATATATAAAAAAAATAAAATAAAAAATAAATGTTTAATTATTATATTAAAAGAATATTAATCGTTTATATTTTATATATTATTATAGTTTCTAATGAAAAATATAAAAAATATATTGAAGCTATCAACGAGGCTGAAAGAAATTACATAGAATGCAACGCTACCAGATGTGAATGTTTTAAAAATATAATAATAAGAGATTTAAAACCATTTAAGAAAAATGGTATAAGCAAAGAATTAATTGATATAGCAAAGACCAGGTATATATGTTTTATTTCGATGTCGATGTTGATATACATCCTGTAATTGGTGATACTATTTAACAGTGAGTGATTCTATATAAAACAAAAATCTTAAATCAAAATTGTAGAATCGTATTTATTTTTACAAGATTTTATGTGTCGTATACTCATGTACACTTGATTGAGTTTTAGTTCAATTAATTTCATTATCTTAATTCTCAGATATTTTCCTACTCGCTTGTATCACCAATTACAGTAACCGCTGTAAACATTTTGATAATTATTATTAATATTTCATTCTAATATAATATCCTTTTATTTTTCTCAGAGGTACATTTTATCAAATAATTGGAGGGAAGCTTTACAGAGAAAAAGATTGCATGTTTCCGTCGAGATGCGCCGGGATAGAACACTTTATTTTTAAGATAATTGATAACTTAACTGACATGGATTTAGTTGTTAACACTAGAGATTATCCTCAATCGAATAAGCATTTTGGAAAACCTCTACCTATACTTTCATTTAGCAAGGTAATAATAATAATATATAAAATAATATAATTATATACAGAATGCGCAACAGGGAACAATATTTTTCAAATTTTACTTTTTTTCTATATATATATATTTATATATATATATATATATATATAAAGAACTTCATTCGATTCGACATCGTCTTGATTTGTGTCCAAATTCAGCACATTACACAATATTTATAGACACCACAATATTATGATATTATGTATCCAGCATGGGCATTTTGGGAAGGAGGACCTGCTATATCTTTGTATCCTCGTGGTCTTGGACGGTGGGATAAACACCGTCAATTATTAGATAAAACTAGTAAAAATATACCATGGGATAAGAAAAAAGAGAAGGTCTTTTTTCGTGGCTCTAGGACTAGCTCTGAACGTGATAATTTAATATTATTGAGCCGTGAAAATCCTAACTTAATTGATGCACAGTATACAAAGAATCAAGCGTGGAAGTCTGACGAAGTAAGTTAATTTAATTATTATTATTATTATTATTTTGTTTCATTTAATAATCTATTTCAATTCTTTATCATTAAATATCAATGTTTATATTTAGGATACGCTACATGCACCTCCAGCTTCTGAAGTTCCATTAGAATCTCATTGCGCGTATAAGTATTTATTTAACTATCGTGGAGTAGCAGCTTCCTTTCGATATAAACATTTGTTCCTGTGCCGATCCTTAGTTTTCCATGTCGGCGATGAATGGACAGAATTTTTTTACGACGCTATGAAACCATGGATTCATTTTATTCCTGTTCCTAAGGACGCTACTCAAACTGATTTAAAGTAAGATTCGATGGCTATTATTTCGTAACACATTTTTTTTTTTTTTTACATCATTAAAATAAGTTCTTAAATACTAATGACATATTTAATTTTTGAAATAATATATTTTTTTATATTATTATTATTATTATTATTATTCTATTTCTAATATAATTCAATTAATTACGTTAACATTTTCTTTTTCTTTTCAGAGAACTCATACAATTTGCGATAGACAATGATGCATTGTCAGAAAAAATGGCTAATCGCGGTAGAGATTTTATTTGGCATAAGTTAAGAATGAAAGATATAACGTGCTTTTGGAAAAAACTTTTACAGAGTTATGGGAAAGTGTTGTCGTACAAACCAATTTTAGATAAGAATCTAATTAAAATAGAACGAAAATAATTGATTAATTTGATTAATTAATGAAGTAAAAAATATATATATATATATATTATATAATAAGTATAATCATTATACTAGATAAAATATACATGTATTTTTTATTATTATAATAATAATAATATTTACTTTTTATGATAATGTGGAAAGTATATTACAATGGAGGTTTTTTTTCTTAGTTGGAGTAAAACAGCTATGTGGCAAGTTTCAAAGTGAATCATTAATACTCCAACGTTACAATAAACATAAAAAACGACCTCGTACTATGCTTATTATAATTCATTTTTTATTTTCAAACGTAATAAAATATTTTCATATTAATATGGAAAAAAAAAAAATAGATTTGTAAACTAGCAAATGCATAATTTAATAAATATTTGATCATAGTACAGGGTCATTTATAGTGTAACTTTATACATATTAAACGATTCTTAATACTTAAGTACTGGTAAAACACTTACACAATCAAACTACTTAGAGACTTATTGAATTATAAGAAAATGCATTATTGGTTGAAAATAATTATCAATTTGGATAGTTATATATATATAATACATTATGGTCAATTATATATTTTAATTTCGTCATTATTCGTTTCATCTTAGCGTGTTAATATTGAAATATAACTACAAAGTATTATTTTCTTTTTTTAGACTATATAAAAATTGATACTTGATCAATACATTCCAGATATTATTTGAAAACCACACAGTATTTGGTTCTTGCACATAGATACATAACTTTTATTGTAATGAGATATAATTTGTTCTTCGATGAAAATATAGCGTTTAATGTATTGACGATAATATGGAAGCATTTATTACGAGGAAATAAATGTTGCAGAATAACAAAAAAAAAACGTTATATTTTTATAAACTAAATTCTTTTCATTTATAGTTTTAATTTACATGAAAAAATAAAGCATGTATCTCTTTGCAAATGCGTAGACAAAGATTAAGATATGAGATGTATGCATTACAAAAATATGATTTCTTTTTTCTTTTCTTTTCTTTCATTTTTTCTCTTTTATGTCATAGATATCAAATGTATAAGTTACAAAAATATTTTTTAAGGCACTTGCAAAATAACAATTCTTTTTAAACACAATAGTAAATTAATAGTCGTGAGACATGAGTACTATTAGCGAATGTTTTAATATGAATATATATTATTTGTGATTTAAATTCATTAATTTTTTTATTGTTGGATATAAAGTTATTATTATTGGTTTCCTTGTAAACTTATATGTATTGTGTACTCTGCGTGTTGTATCTTCTTTTTTAATTCTTTTAATCCTTTGACTGCGAATGACGTCTATAGGCGATCTATGCAACATTCTTCTTCACAACACAGTCGAATGGTTAAATAACATTATATCATTTGCTATCATTATTATCGCTCAACAATTAATACATAACTTTTTTTTTTTTTTAATAATATAATTTAAAATACTAGAACACTCATGTAACATTTTAATTTTTTTCTATAACAAATACTTTAGACAATATCGTATTGTCGACATATATGAGAAACAATTTGATAGCATTTCTTTATTAATCATAGTATAGTTGCCTGGCGTTGCAATGTTTTACTGCTGCATTTCATTTTTTTTTTTTTAAATATATATTTTCTTTTATTTTTAATATAGAAATATACTTTGAATTTTTTTGTGCGAAATGCTACAACGTTCTAGACCCAAAACAAATTGTGCCTAACAATATTAGAAAGTCTTTTCGCAGGTAATGTACAAATCAATAAATAGGCAGTGTGTGAATAAGGGTCCAGCACGAAAACATTGAACAGTGATAAATTTAATAAAATTGATATGAATATGAGAATTCTTCCAAACCAATTTATCTGTAATATTTAATACACAATATTTTATATAATATTATTAATAGATTAGTTCCTTCATAAGATATTAACCCTTAACGCTCCTAGTGTGCCTCTCAGGCACCATTGATCTATGGCATTGCAAAATAAGTCGAAGTTGCCGGTTGATATAAACAAATAGAAGTCGGAGTGTTAAGGATTAAACTTTATCTATTTAAATTATACTATACGATATACATTCAGGAAATACATGAAAGCGTACTTTGGAAAAATACTCATAAAGTATGAATCTTTTTAAGATCTTTAAATTAATAAATTCAAAAGTCATGTCATTTCCTAATACTTAAAATCTAGATAAAAAAAAAAAGGATTACACATCGCATAATCACATTTGCTATGGAAAAGTTTGTAAATTAGAGCTAGAAGACGATTAATACAGTAATAATCGGTCGAGAGAGATAATGAACGAACATTATTTCAAAACTTAATTTTTTTAATAGATAGGCTTACGTGTGTCTCGAAAATATCCGAAATAATATATTGAGCGAAATTTAATTGGAAAATCGTTTCCATAAGAAACTTTGTTCAACGATCACTCAATTTTCTACATACCTGTTTATATATGTGTAGTAATATTATATTGTCAGTTCCTAATAATTGAAGGTTAGAATCGATGAGATGAGTTTGTTGTTCTGCGCAAGCTGATTTGCGAATGACAGTCTGCGCAAGACGGTCTGCGCAAGATGATCTGCGTAAGACAGTCTGCGCAAGATGGTTTAATATTATTAGATGGTTTTATATTTACCCATTTTTATATAAATAAACAAAAAAAGATCTACAATATATTTTAATAATACAGTAAAATAAAAATTTGTAATTTGCAATAAATCAATAAATTTCTCAATGATTTTAACTTCAAAATATCGTATTTTAATATCACATGAATTAGCACCCTTTATATTAAATTATTCCGCATGCGCATAACGAACAAAACGTCTCGTAATATTGTCAATAATAAAGAATATAATATACTACCCCACATATATAAATAATAGTTTATATTTTTCGGATTATTTTGATCAAAAGTCGTACCACTAAAAATACTTACATACTTATTTATGTCACTGTACGATATGTGAACTATATAATCAGCTAAAAAAAAATAGAACTTCTATTCAAGACGTTTTACCACACGTTTTTTATTGGCAGTTTGCGTTTAACTCTTCTCTATCTTTTTCTTTCTTTCTTTTTTTTCCGTATACCGTCCAATAATAGAGAAGCTTGACGCATATTAAAGTTAATCACTTTCACTACTAACGATAGCCAGTCGTAGGTCAATGATGAGAATCCATAATAAGGAATAATAATAATAATAAGGAACGCATTTGAAAATGCGTGTGCGCGGGAACGTTCGTTTCGTTTCGAATTATGAAACCAGGATAACCAACACACATTCTTCTAATGTCCTCTTCTTCTTCTTCTTCTTCTTCTTCTTCTTCTTCTCTTTCTTTTTCAATACGACGATGATTGGTATTGCTACGTGTTTCTTCGATTTATATTCTTGACGATAATTCTTCTATCCATTTCTAAAGAATCCATGTCATTTTCTAGATTTCCTTTTTCCTTTACGCAGTTGAAAACATAATCTTCGTATTCCGAAGTAATTTACTTTATGTTGCAACGACGAACCTCGCTATGATCACCGTCACAATACTAATGAGAACTGATCCGCTGGCAATGCTACGCGATCCAGAATCCATGCGATCTTGATTGGACGACGTCACGAATTGTTCGTCTATTCCTCCTGTTGATTATTGAAGGAAAAAGAAATAATAGCGCGCTCATTCGTGCATTTATATCCACGTGCGATTTAATGAAGGATTTTGATTGGTTCGAAGGATGTGATCTAGGGGATAGTAATGAAGGGTGAGTTTGATCGATTATGATTGGCCGAGCCACGCGCAGCAAGAGGTCTCTCGCTTTCTTTCTGTCTCCCTCTCTGAGTATGCGCGCGCATCCGTGGCGCATGCGCAGGAACGCGCGCGAATAAACGTCGTTCAAAACGTTCGGATCGTTCTTACAATCGTGCTGTTTGGATTCGTTGTTGTTTGGAACTTATATATTTCTTTTCTTTTCGTGTGCGTGTATTATTTTTTGGTTTGCGATAGTTTTGGCACGTGTATCGCGATCGATTAACGTTGGCCGTTTTATCGATTCAGTTGCCGCTCACTTTTTCTCGAATCCGTTCGATCCGAGACGAAAGTTGTTGTCCTCTGGAAATATAGTATTTTCCGGGATTAATTTTTATCTTAATTAAAACTTTTGACTATAACGTAGTTGATTACTTTTTTCTTTTTTTTTTCTTAAAGTGTGCAAGTGCGCGCGAGCGCTTCGACAAATGGTTCGGTGGTTTTTATTTACATTGGCGTTTTGTACTTTCCTTCAAAATTTAAAACCAATTTCACGAATGAATTTTAATGAATAATGATTATTTTATGCGATTGACATTATGGTGTTTCGATCAAAGTATAACAAAATAGAATGGGTACAGTTACAAATTATAAGATCATTTTCCGATCTGTAATAATAAAAAATAATAATATTTTTGAAATATCGAATTTAAAAAAGAAAAAAAAATTCAGTACCATCTTGCTTCAATTATTTCGATTATTGTTCGTGATTGATCAAAGCAAGATGGCGGAAAGTACTCGATTTATATTGAAAAAAAAAAATTATGGCGGAAGAAAGAAGAACTCATTAGAAAAGAGTGATAATAAAAAAGTAAAGTAGTGGATAGAAGTTGAAAAGAAACAAAAAAACACATGCTGCGTAATGATTGATCCCGCTAAAACAAAACTACATTTTTGATTATCTTCTTTTTTTTTTTGGTTCACATGTAAAATTCGGCCTTTCACCACCATACGCAGTCGAAAGAAAATGATCGTGCAGAAAAAATAAATAATAAAGATCGTAACATACATATGAATGAAAAAATAAATAAAAATGAATAATGAATTAACGTGCAATATGAAGAAAATACGAAATGTGTGTACGAAGTGTGCGATGGTGCATAAAACCATAAAATACAAATAATTCAACGAACAAATAAACAAAAGGAAGTGAATAATCGTATAAAATAAATAAGTGAAATTGAGATATGACACGTGACCAAAAAAGTGAATTGTGATTGGTTAGAAGGAAATACAATATAGATTCTTCCCTGATAATATTAGTTCAAGTTCCAAACAACGTGACCGTCAACCGTTTATAAACAGGTGTTTAATATATATTTTTATATATATATATATTTTTTTAAACCATGCACCTTTTGATTTCACACACGTTTTGCTGCACATACGTAAGTAAGAAAAATATTTATATAATTTTGTTTTTTCCTTTATCGACCTCGTACTGTGATTTACTATGCCAATCCACCGTACATACACACATACGTGATATAGAACATTTCTAATATAGGACATACAAATAATACATGCATGTGTAGAAACACTTATGCAAATAATATATATACCAATAAATACGTGCATAGTAAATAAACGTAACTCGTGCCAATCAAATCGTTCGAATAACATACCTTTAAAAATTTCTATGATCGATCCTAACGATCAATCGAATTTACATAAATACTATTGGTTAGTTATGTTATGTTATTTTTGTAATAATAATTAACGTGCAATTAAAAAAAAAAAACACATATAAAAATAACCCACAACAAAGTATTACAATTTTTTGTTTTGTTATAAAAGAAAAGATTGCAAAGAGATAGAAAGCATGAGAAAGATGACCAAAAAAAAAAAAAACCATACGTAAATTTAGCATGCAATTCATAGACACATAGTGCATACCTCCTACAAGCATATCATTTTTGTACTTTTATAAAGAATATGAAAAATAAAAAAAGGAATAGAGTAAGCTGTTTAGAAGTTCCTTATGTCTAAAATATTTACTTTTTTTCCGGTACTGGATACGGCGACGATGACACATTGACGACATGATTTATATTAAAATTATCCTTAATTTTCTTTTCAGATAATTACGACAACAAGATTTTTTTTTTGCAATTTTTATCAAACAAATACGAGAGAAAAAAGAGAAAGATAGAATATCGAATGTTCGATTCGCCAACCTGGCTAATAAATACTTCGGGCTTTTATTGGGTTTTGAATTTTTGAATTTTTCTTTCAATAGGCCAAACCAAAATAATTTTATAGAAGGATCAAAAATCTTTACACGATTTCATGCAAATACTTCGATGATAAAATAATTTTGAAAAAAAGAAAGAAAGAGAAAAAAAATATTTATATATATATGTATATATTCTTTCGATGAATTTAAA
>NW_014569692.1:44307-48377 GCF_001313835.1 Polistes canadensis | reverse complement strand
AAAAAAAAAAAAAAAAAAAAAAAACAAAAAAAAGAAAAAAAAAGAAAAAAAATTAAAATGTATTAATCGAGTTAAAGAAAAAAGCAAAAACACGCACATATGAGATTTTTAAGATGATGGTAATTAGAGCCCTAGGTATGTTATTTAGCCAGATGGTGAAACACCCATTTCTCTTTTAATTATAATATATAATATTTTCCTTCATATTAAAAATAATTTCTATTTTGTTAAGCCCAATTTTTTGTGTTATTTAGCCATTATTTTTTTGTTTGTTTGTTGTTGTTGTCGCTTTCGTTTTGTATTAAGCCAAAAAGTTCCAATTTATCGTTAGGAAAAATGCATTTTGTTTGTTAGTTATAATTTGTAGATATTCTTAAACAAAATATTTGTCGTTGTTGTTAGGGAATTAAAATTAGTTGTTTTGAGAGTAAAGATAATCTGGAACTTAGCGATACAAATTAAAGGCAAACAAAGAATTGTGGCCATGGTGTTTGTTTTTTTTTCTTTTTTTTTTTTTTTTTTTTGCGTTATACCTGCATCTAAAATGATGTCGCTAACGTCGTCGTCATGTTTCTTATCATCATCATCATCATCATTGTCGTCGTACGAGTCATGATTATCCGCATCCAGCATGCCGGAAAAGAGGGATGATTCTCCAGGACTTTCACCCTGCCATCGGATATTACCTAACGTTCCTTTACTGGCTGATTTGCATCCGAACCACCAATAAGCTGTCGCCCTTGGAAAAGCTGGCTCGGCACTGTCCACCTGTTATACAAATTATACAAATCATTTATATTTTATTTATTTATTTATTTATTTATACTCCGTCCCTTTTGGGTTTGGTGGGCTTCCGATACACTTTTTCTTTTTACAAAAATTCAGAAATTCAAAAATTCAAACAAACAACTATTATATATATATATATATATATACTATTTTAATAAATTTAAATTTTAAAACAAAACTGAAACTAAAACTAAATTTTCAAATCATTTATATATTATTTGTTTTATTCAAATATAAGAAGAGAAAAGGGGGAAGGGAAGAATATAAAAAAAAAAGAAAAGAAATAAAATGAAAAACGTACTGAAAAAGTTCGATCGTTGAATCTGTAATATCCCTTATCCTTGAAGAAATACGTGTATCCTTGATAAATCACAGCACCATCCAAATTATCCGGAAGACCTTCCCAATTTTTAATAGGTTTTGGATAAGTACTCTTAACTGGTGGCTTTTGTACTTGATCGAATCGCCAGAATTTCGTTCCTTTGTAAAAATAAATCTTTCCATTTCCAGTCCATACTGTAACTGCATCGATATTGTCAGGTATTCCCGTGAATCCTTCGCTTATTTCTTTCGGATATTGTCCGTCCATGTGTTTTCCTATATACCTCCAATATTTTGATCCCTAGATAAATAATAATTATTCTTGTATTTTCTTTTTCATAAAATTTTGTTTTATTATTATTATTATTATTAGAGGTATTTCTTACCTTGAAGAAATAAGTTTTACCATTCTTGAATGTAAATGCGGCATCTATATTACCCGGAAGACCCTTCCAAGAATTACTAATTCGTTTAGGATAGCCACTTGCTATACCATCGTCTGTTAATCTCCAATAATGTTCTCCTATAAATTGAATTAGTATTATCAATTGATCTGTAAGAAATAATTACATATGTTATAGTCATGTATTATTATTATTCTATTAGGTAAACCTTTGAAAACGTAAATGTGTCCTTCTGCCGAATTAAATATCGTATCGATTTTAGGATCCATACAAAGTTCTGGATCTTCTTCACCGGTTGGTGGTATCGATGTTGGATGAATATTTGTTGGCCCGTGTCTCCAACCAGATTTTTTTCCATACAGAGCCTAATATCAAATTAAATAATGACGAATGTTAATATAATTATACGCTTAAAATATGATCTAACGAAATCTTACATTTGAATTAACGAAATAATCAGAGAAAAATATTGAAAATTAAATAAAAATAAAAAGACGAATATTTTTAATTAACTTTTTTATTTAGTATTTCTCTCGTCCAAAATTACAATTTTTAATGATAAAATTTTACAGGGAACTTGGACATGAAAAGAAGTAGAACTTAGTTTGATTGAGTTGGACGTTTCGTCCGTTTATTGGGACTTCTTCAGCAACTGTAAATTTTATTTTATTATAAATTCTTGATACGATACATGAGGTTCATACAATATAATTTTTCTTCATATTACCTTAATCTTTAAAGTTCAGCGTCTTTTTTCTTTAATTTGACATACATTTTTCTTTTTATTAAG
Organism: Polistes canadensis; assembly: GCF_001313835.1. Classification (NCBI taxonomy): domain Eukaryota; kingdom Metazoa; phylum Arthropoda; class Insecta; order Hymenoptera; family Vespidae; genus Polistes; species Polistes canadensis. The sequence goes on along the minus strand of NW_014569692.1, from coordinate 46,073 downwards.
ATTCCAAACACAACACATTTAAACTTCGTTAATTAGATCGTTATTATTTAAAGTCCTCAACAAAACTGTTTCAATCTAGACTAGTGTTTGTTAGCCTAGATATCATCAGTGTAAGGTGTCCTCTATTATTTATTATGGTTAAAATTTAAAAATTCCGTTATAGATGTGATTTAGATTGTTTGTGTCTGTTCAAATTAAAGAAAAAAGACGCTGAACTTTAAAGATTAAGGTAATATAAAGAAAAATTATATTGTATGAACCTCATGTATCGTATCAAGAATTTATAATAAAATAAAATTTACAGTTGCTGAAGAAGTCCCAATAAACGGACGAAACGTCCAACTCAATCAAACTAAGTTCTACTTCTTTTCATGTCCAAGTTCCCTGTAAAATTTTATCATTAAAAATTTTTAATTAACGTTATCAGGAATGATGAATAAAATATATAATAATTTCATGTGTATATTTAAAAATTAGATTTTAACATAATCACACAAAATGAATGATTATATTTAATGAATTGTAATAATTACGTAAAATAAACAAAAAATTTTGAAATGGGTTTTAATTTGAGATAACATTTTATTAAACTCACTTGAATGCCCTCGATGTCATCTGAATGCAAATTGAAATTGGGTTCGTATCCACGATAAAATGGTGCCATGAGGGCAGCTTTAACATCACTGTGACTTAATCCAAGTGAATGTCCGAATTCATGAGCTGCCACTTGGAAAAGATTTGTACCACGATAACTGTTTATCGTCCACTGTTCGGCGTCATCGAAATGGGCATCACCACCATAAACTGGGAAATAAGCATGAGCCAAAGTACCACCACGACCATCGAAAGGATCACCGTCTCCGTGTTCACCAATTTCGAATCTGATGTCGATGTGAACCTGAATATAAAATATTTTCATTAATAAGGACCCCCGGGTTTTTGTTTTTCTTTTTTTTTCGTTTATTTTTCAAACAAGGATAATTCATGGGGGGGAAGGTAGTAATGGGGTTGATATTTACCGAGCCTGTAGGTTTAACTGTGAACGTTAAATCGGTGTATTGAGACCAAATACCAAAAGCTTTGGCAACTTCTTTGTCCACTTCGGATCTAACCAAACCAGCAGGATACTTGCTTATCCTGTACGACAATTTTTTAACTCGCCATCTTGATCCTACATTACAAAAAAATAATATATATATATATATATTTTTTATCGTTCAATTACGATTCGAGTTTGATTTATTTACATTTGATTAAATACCAACCAAAAATTTGATTATTATTATTAATATTATTATTTAGAAAATATTTAAAAAGAAAAGAAGAAAATTAATTGGGGGGTAGGGAGAGGGGGAAAACAAACAAATCAAATTGATACGAGAATAATATTATGATAGATTTTGAGTTTGTTCGATTAATGAAAGTTTCATTATTTTTAGAATGATTTGTTAAAATTTGAAGGGGTTTTTTTTCTTTTTTTAAAGTATACATTTGACCCTGAATCTAACCACTAATGACAATTTCGCGTGTCATCGATGCATCACTACCGACTGACTTCAAATTTATGCAATCGATGGGTTATTCGTATGCACGCGTTGCTATAATTACAATCGTGTTGCGTTTACGTAAGAATTTATTTACGATAATATAGCGGAAAACCTATGAGATAACAGATAATCGTTATGATCTTTTCTATCTTATTTTACTTTTTTTTCTTTTTTTTCTTTTTTTTTTTTCTTCTAAGATCGATCATTTTTTTCAAAAAA
>NW_014569692.1:34774-43577 GCF_001313835.1 Polistes canadensis | reverse complement strand
TTTCCTCTAATAATATAATACTAATTTAATGATTAATATTACTTAATATTATTCATTTATAATAATAATAATAATAATAATAACAATTTATATAACATTGTGTTACTTAATGGTAATTTATGTTTTGCTTTTTTAAACGATTTCTAATTTTTCGACACTATAACAATAAGAAATATGGTTCACGTTGGTTAAGAAATTTCTATTAGGCGTTCGAGATTATTTCCGAGAATTTTTTATTAGCACGTACAACTCGTTTAGGGTGACTGCGTTTGCATCGACGACCTAGAACGATAATGACAGAGACAGGAAGTTGAAACTCCTGTTACCTATGTCTATTAGAACACCTCTCGTGTTAAATTATAAACGTTACATTAACATAATCGATTAAAAATTATTTTTATACATTTGTAAGAAAAATCATTCTAATAAACAATAAGACTTAAATCTTCTATCTCATGAAATATCAATATTAAATATAAATCGAATTAAAAAATCATTTTTTTGTTAAATCATTCAACACGTTGAATTTATTAATGCGTATCAAACTATTAGGTAATTCTAATCGATTATGCCATATTCGGGGGTGGGTGGGGAGGGGGGAGTGGATTGAATAGCTTGGAAATAACAATTGTTACGCTTTGCAATATTTTTTTTTTTTTTTTTTTGTTATGACAAAGACAAATGGTTCTACGTGCAATACGTTGAAATTTATATCATTGCATATCGATTGGTTAATAATTATTATCGTCACAATATTTTTCTCTTATAAATAATAACAATATTATAGTTAGATTTATTTGATATTTTTTTATAATCAAATAGGTATATTTAAATGAAAAGTTTTCTTTCCTTTGGAAAAATTAAATGAAATCACGGTAGGTGTGTATCCCTCTCTCTGTGGTTAATTTATAATTGTTTTTAAACGAGATAAATTAATTTAGATTATTTAATTTTCTTTCTTTTTTCCCCTCTTAAGATAAGATTAATAATAATATTTTTTGGATATTCAAAATAATTTGTTTAATTAATTAATTATGATTAAAATTTGACTAACCTTGGAGTGCATATCTTTTCGATCTTCCATCGTAACTTGGTCCTACTTTATCTTTAACACCGCATCTTGATAAAGACATGTAATAAGACGTTTCTTCGTTCATGGAACCTGAAACATAAATTAAATTACGAATGTTAATTAAAACTTTTCTTTTTTTTTTACATTTTATATATATATATATATATCTTTTTTTTTTTTTAATATAATATGTTAGATACGTGTGTTACAAGTTTTCATCATTGTAATTTCATAATTTATCATACATACATTTACTATTGTTTATTTTTTTAATCGTGAATTTGTATTGAACATCTTTGAATATTTTTCTTATTGAAAATATTTTCTAAAGAATTAATTTTTCTTTTTTTTTTTATGGATTATACACTTAATAACCATTGTATGTTGGTTTCCTATTTCACGACTTGTATCGATCCTTGAAACAACGTTTATGGTCTATTATTATCAGCACGAAATGGTTGAACAAACATTTGTATACGTGCGAGGATGTGCGTGCATCCTTCGATCAATTATTTATGCATTTTATACTTTCCTATGTATTTACTATATTCACGTATACTACTGTGAATAAATTATTATACGAAAAGTGTTAGTGTGTGTAAAACATATTTATACGATTTTTATTATTTTATTTAATTCTAATAGAAAGAGAGAAAACATAATTTCAAAATATTATTCTACAATTTTATTGTAGAATAAAACAATTCCGTAAACGATTGAATTAATGGTTTTCTATCGATATATTTGATGCATTTTTCTTTTATTTTAAATTAAACAATCAATATATAGATCTCGTTACATCGGTAGACTGCACAAGAAAACATTTGTTAATCATTTATTCGTGTCTCTAGGAAGTTCGTAACTTTTTGTCATAATCGTGATCACGTTTTTATTCGAACAATATAAATATTATGTGTTTTATGTATAATATAAATGCATAGTACATTTATATATACACCATCATGAATATTCATACAATTTTTTTTTATCGTTAGATAATTCTTCCGGTTTTATCTCTTCGTTCTCTTTCCTTTTTTTTTTTTATATTTTTTATTTATTTCTGTGTTTTTTTCTCCATCCATCCATTCATTATATTTTATTTAATCGTTTCTTTCGATTCGTTTTTTATTCCTTTTTTTATTTTATTTTTTTTATTTCAAGATCCCATGGATAACGATTCGTTACTTCGAGTTTCTCGTGAATCGCGTGTATGTATTTATTTTTTTTGTTTTTTTTTTGTTGTTGTTGTTTTTTATTATTTTCCATACGTATTATCTTTAGCAACATACACTTGGGGGTCTTCTTCACTTATCTCGTATTAATTCCTTCTTAACGCTTACGTGGAATTTATCCTTGACACCCATTCCTTACGAGACACTTTGTATTCTCTCTTCCGATATATCATTTTATTATATTTTATTATCTCACTTAGACATTTATTATAGGATTGCGTGTTTTCTCTCTTTTTTTTTTTTTTTTAAATCACATCCACACACCATTGTCTATTTTTTTTTCTTTTTTAAATGATATAGGTTTTTGTTGTTGTTGTTACAATCCAATTAATGAATTCCACGAGTTACTTTGTTTAATATTTTTTTTGTTTTTTTTTTCTTTTAAATCGTTTACGTGTTACATGCTAAAATAATTACGTATTAATATTAAACGTTGTTACACGTTAATGCTGTAATTTTCTCAACGATGCTAATAATCGGTATTAAACATTCCATCGATTTATATGTTACTAAGAAAACTTGTTGAATTATTTCTAAAGATTATGTTAGTCGTAATTTGAAAATATCTATGGTATTAGTAATAGTTCATTGTAAATTACTTAGTATATGTACATCACTTTTTTCTTTCCTCATTCGAAAAAAACAAGGAAGACAATTATTTATTGTTACGTTATTTTATTTTGAAAAAGTATTTCTATTGCGTTTAATATCGCGTGAGAGAATAATATTCTTGCTAAGATAAAATACTTGACGACTTTTTTGTTTTTTCTGTCTGTTTCATTTACACGTATTACAAATCTTTTATAAATAATATTACAATAACTTTTTTCTCTCTATCGGATTGTTTAATGATAAATATTTCTATCGATTGTTATTAAAAAATAATACAATGGGTATATGCGTGACGATAATTACGATAATATATTAAATCAATAAAAAAACAATTGTACAAATTTATATTTTCTATTAACATAAATTATTTTGAGATGCAATTTACAAATTATAAGAATTCATTTGTTCTTTTTGTTCAAATATTTGTCAGGATCATCGGTGAGTGTAATTTTAAATGATTTTTTTTTCTTTTTTTTTTCTTTTTCACTTAGCAACAAGTTTAGCAATAACCCAACAAACGTGTAATACCATAGTACGATTTATGAATCATCATGGTGAAGCGCCACTACCACCTACAACATTAACGTGTTTCATCGAACTCTGAATCATGCTTTAAGTGTCATCGTCTACGATGATGATCATTGGGATCGAAGAAATTACCTGTCGTTAAGGTTTCTCATCAATTTTTATTTTTCATTGACGAATTCATCACAACTATGTGATCATGTAATTTTCATTTTATTTTCTCTTACGACAAATACTTACAAATACTCTTACATTAAAATATTCTATTGAAATTTGTTAGAAAAATTTCAAATGAAAAATAAAAATACACAAGGTTATAAGTATCGAAGATAATAATTTTGCATTAACATAAATTCAGACTAGTTTGACGAGTTTCTTCGTTCATTCTCTCTCTCTTTCTTTCTCGTGTGTCAAGGCTATGACCTTGACAATGATCGAAGGAAAATGTTTGCCTCCACGACTCTCTTAATATTTTTCATTCCCCCAACTAAATTTACTCACAAGAGAAAGAGATAGAAAAAGAAAAAGAATTATGGGGGTTAGGGGGAGAAAAAAAAGGGAAGAGCTTTTTGTATCTTTGTTTTCCTTCGAACAACTATTTCCAATAATTTTTTCAATACTTTTTCAATCTCTTTTTACTTACTCAAAGACCCTCTCAAACAAAGAGAGAAAGAGAGTAGGATTAACAAAAAGAATCCTTCGAAGTTAGTTGTGGGGTTCTGTTGGTCCTTCTTAACTGTCTAGACACCAAAGAATGCACTTTTCCTTTTCAATGTGCAATACCACGATCTAACGAGATTTATCATTTTGCATATTTTCTTTTTCTTCATTTGTATCTTTTTATTTCAATGTTAACGAATTAATAATACACATTTTATTATAAATATCTGTCAACGTTTAACATTAAACCTATTATACATGAGAGGTCAAATATAATTTGGAACAAATGCAATAGAAATGCATAAAATGTAAACATTATTTATTTATAAATCAAATAAAATATATCGTATAATACTTTAATTGATTAAAATTTTGTTCTATTTAATATAAAATGGAAATATTAATAGGTATATTAATTTAATGGGTTTATTTTCAATTTTGTTGATCAATCATTTGATCACTCACGAAGTGTATTAAGTTGGTTTAATGTTAAAACGTTTATCCGATCGTGAAAATGTTTTTAACCAATATGATTGCACATTAATTAGAAAAAAAAAAGTCTAATATATAAATATTTTCTGAGTAAGTATAATTAAACGTGTTCATTGTCTATATATTCTGATTCAATGTTTATCAAGAATTTTTAAATGTATATATGGGTTTCATTAAAAAAAGATAGGGTTGTTCGATTCATCGAGAATGTATTATAAAGAATGACTTTTGAAACTGGGACTTTGATATTCGACTCATATACATATACATATATATTTTTATAGGTATGCATGTATGATTATCTATCTAATAGATTAATTCATACGTTCTCTTTTTAATTAGTCTGATCTTACTAATTTTACATTGCACATGTCGATCATGTGAGTCATGTGAATACGACATTGAATATACGCATATGTTTAAAGTATGTAATACATAAAACATGTAGAGACGATTAACGTTAGGGTTTGCTGATTCATGTTCATTAAAACACGTTTGAAAATAGAGTAATGTCTATTCATATGGAATAAAACGTATAAGGTGGTGGTGGTGGTGGTAACTTGCTTATGTAAATTATTATATTACTTATGTGTATCAAAAGATATATATTAATTGTGTATATAATATATAATAATTGGTGTAATAAATAATAAGATTTGTTTTATAGAATTTTTACAAAAGTATTAGGATGAATTAAAAAGGTATAGAACAAAAATAATTATTTTAATTATTTTTTATATGAATAATTTATTCTATCCTATGTTGAAGATAAAATTAGATAGATTGTAAGTAAAATTCTAAATGGTGGGAATAATTTGTACACAATTTTAAAGATAAATAAGAATATTTGAATGAGAGAGAGTTGGTGTGATTTTCAAAAAAAATAAATAGATACAAGTTTCTTTAATAACGTACCAGTTATGTTGATTCCAGCAAGTGCTTGAAATTCTGAGATAGCTTGAAACATCGATTCCTCCGAAATGATTCCACCATTTTCAGGATTGACGGATGGTAAATATCCATACTGCGAGAGGTATCTCTGTAATGTAAAGAACAAAAAAAATAAGAAAAGGAAACATTAGTCAAATATTCTGACCGATTACACTACTCGTTTAAAATCAAATACATTATTTTTCCTCAACTGATAATTTTGTAATATTTTGTTTAGAAATTCATTAGTTTCATTAATAATCTTCGTTAGAATTGAAAAATGCGAAAAAGTACGAGATAAGTATTGAAACTAAATTAATATTTCGAATAACAACGTTAGATTATCATTTAAAACATTTGATTAGAAACAATTATTTTCAAACTTGTAAATCTAAAACATTTTAAAAAAATCCCCATACATATATATTTTTTTATGGGACATGTATAATTGAGACATCCCCTGTGCATGTATACTTCGTTAATAATTTTCTATCAATGATCAAAGTATATAATATTTAATATTTCGTTGTATATAATTAAAATATAATCGATAAAACAAACAACGTTCTTATCAGCAAATAATTTCTTAGCTAAGCTTAATTAGAATCTATTCTATCCGATAAAGAAAAAAAGAAAATCCGTGCAAAATCCCAAAGAAAAAAAAAAAAAAAAAAAGATAATTATTTAAACCTAATATCTCTATTATATTATCTTAAACCGACCTTGCGTTTATTTATCGAAATTTTNAAAAAAAAAGATAATTATTTAAACCTAATATCTCTATTATATTATCTTAAACCGACCTTGCGTTTATTTATCGAAATTTTGTAAAACTAATATCACAGATGTATACATCCATCGTATTTTTTTTCTTATCCGAGTGTAAATTTGTCAACGTGATTTTTATTTACATTTTATTCGTCACCAAAAGTAAGATAAAAAAAAAAAAAAAGAAAAGAAATTTTAAGGTTTTTCCCCCATAAACTATCTCACTTTTGCAATAATTATTATTTTTTCTTTGTAATACACGTATAACATTCGATTATATTTCTATCAATGAAATTGTTTTTCTTTGAAAAGAAATAAAGAAATAATGAAAAGAATAGAACAGATAATTGTTAAAAGATTTCAATATGATTAACGTCACATAGAAATATACTAATAACAATAAATAATAATAATAAGAAGAAGAAGAAGAAGAAAAAGAAGAATTAAGAAATGAAAGTAAAGTTTTGTATAAATAATTGTGTAAACGATTGATATTCATGTTTTATTCATGTTAGTACTTACATACGTAAGTATTTACCTAGATTTCTAGTATCTAAAAATATATCACATATATACCTATTGTTACATTGACTAGACTCGAATGAACTATTCTGCATTTGCATCGATATTTCCAAATGAAATTTAGGGCAAGGACCAAAAACCGAGGTCGACACGATTTCCGTGTCTATCGTGTATTATAGAAGAACGAAAGTGGATTAAACGATTTGAAATGTGGATTGAAACCCGTTATGAGAATCAAATATATATATATATATTATATATTATGTGTGTATAAAGGCTTTGAAAAAATCATTTCTTACTCTATCTATTTTTTATTATTTTATTTTACATTTATTTTTGTATTTTTTTTCTATTATATATAAACTTTTCATTACTACGGTCATTTATTAAAATGCTTGAAATAAATATTGAAAAAGTATTGTACATTCGTTTTATATTTTATTAAAATATATTGTAATATTAATGAAAAAAGAAATAGATATTAAAAAAAAAGCGTTGTTAAACTTAACATATATCAATGAGAAAATATTTTAGTTTAAATTGATAGTTATATTATTATTAGATTAATAATAATAATTATTTGAATTGAAATGTAGGATATTATAAAAAGTAATTTTGTTTTTTAAAAGAATGATCAATGATAATGATAATGATCGAAGGTTAGTGACCTAATCGATGACGATGGGATTTAACAGTTATGGTCTCGAGATTCATGGGATTTCATTAATATTCTGCTTACGATAGTAATCTATCTATCTGTATTATTAGTTAGGATAGTCGTATAACAGTAAATTTTGATTGAAATAAATGTTATAAGAATATTACGATAAATCGAAAAAGATTATGTTCATTTGACGACAATTACGAATTATTGTTTGATCGTTGAAATATATATTAAACAAAAAATGTTTAGTGTCGTTAACGTTTGTGTCCAGAGATTTTATTTCTTTTCAAATATTTTCTTTCATCTTCTTCTTTCCTATTTTCGTACAATAGAAGAACATTCTTCTTAGCACACGATTTTATTTAGGTCAAGAAGTTATACGTGCTTGGTGAAAGTATAACTCGCTCGAATTATTGATTATGCGAATGGTAAAAACGCATTCTGACGAAAATTTGCGTTTCCAAAAATATTGCATAATATTTGTCAGAAACAAAAGAAAAAAAAAAGAAAAAGAGGTATATTAAATTAACGACATAATTATTATTCGATTTATCAGATTATAATTTGAATTAAGAGAAATGACTGTGAAATATAATATTTATGAATAGTTCGAATTAATTGCATTCATTTTTACGATGATTCATACTTATTAATACTGTACTATGTGTGTGTGTGTGTGTGTGTGCGTGCTCTAGGAAAAAAATAAATGTACAATTAAGATAATTTTCTCAAGTTCAAAAAAGTTAAACGATTGTTCTGTCTTATTTTCTGGATTATTTTTTTTTTTATCGTTATCGATAACGATTCCAACAAAATTGACACGGATCTTAAAATCCGCGAAACGAAGATTAACTTTACGTGGATTTTTATTTCATTTACTGTTAATTTCATATACACACACACACATACGTGAAAATATGAAGATAAGAAGTGTAAATAATTCTACGGAAATGTACGATAATGAAAAACGTAAAGTTAATAAGACAATGAGATGCTGTCATCCATGAAACATATTATTATTTATGTCGAATCATTGCGATAATTATTTCCTTTTATTTTTCTTCATTTTATTTTAACGTTTACCACTCGACAAGTGTTAAAAATTCATTTCAAATTACGATTATTTCTATTAATTGTCATCCAATATTTGTTTAGAAAAAAATAAATGGAATTTCATTTGGGTTATAAATTGCAACTCGTTTTTTTTCGGATGTTACGTTTTACAATTCGATACGAAAATCATCTAAAACAATGGCATTGAATATTTGTTCTTGGGTGCATTTTTGAAATATTATATTATACATATATATAACAATACATATATAT
>NW_014569692.1:23979-33914 GCF_001313835.1 Polistes canadensis | reverse complement strand
AAGAGTATAAATTTAAAAATATATAAATATTGTACGCAATCGTAAATATATTTTCTTTATTCAAAAAATTCTAATCTCATTCAGTCAGGTGCAGAAAATGTTCAAGTCTGACACGTTACTTTAAAATGTTTTTCTATATACATACATACATACATATATATATATATATATATATATGATTAAAACTAATGTGAAATATACTACAATTAAATCAAATAAAATTCATTTGAAATTATTACTATCCTGTGTCAAAATAATTTCTGTATCCAAAATCGTAACACATACGAACGGAATAAAAAAAAAAAAAATAAAAAAAGAAAAATATATACGGAAAAGTGCAACGCGTCAAATTATATTTATTTTCTTTCAATCGAATTTGTCGACTAAACCAAATTTCGTAATCCTCCTGCGCAGCTCGTGTTCCGAGAACTCGCGAGATTTTTATGAATGAAGGTAACCACGATAATATACGTGTGTGTGTATATACGTATGCGTATATGTATGTATGTATGTGTGTGATGTGTAAGCACGTGCGTGTTTCGCGCATGAATGGACCTCACCCTCCCCACCCCCCCCACCAACCCTCCATCTGGTACGTTTCTGCGTTCACTATGCGTACGTATTATACTTGTAAGTATACGGTTAGACATCTTTGTATGTGTATGTGTGTGTGTGACTTTTAATAAGTGGTAGTTTACTACCGTGAGTGAATCAGACGTGGAAATTGGTTTCCATGAAATCGATGCTGACTCGTTCAGGATGGTAAACCCTTAGTTAAATCTTACCATTAATTAGGTGATTAGTATAATAAAGATAAATGAACGGAAGATTTCTATCTAGGAATATTTTCTTTTAAGAAACTTATTTTGTTAAGAAAAGAAATAAAGAAATTTTAAAGAAATATTATTAAACGATTTATAATTCTCGTTTTATAGTAAAGTTGTTTAATATATATAAAATATATTTTGTATTATGTTATTTTAAAAAGTGTATTAAGTATATGTATATATATTATTCTGTAAAATGTGTGTATTATATATTTATTATATTATATATTATATTTTTATTAGATGTGTTGAATTTTCTGTTAATAAATAAAAAATAATTAAATGAATATATTATATCATCACATTTGTTATATATTATTATGAACCAATAAAAATTCTTTTATGGTTATTGCTTACTGACTATAAATACCTGTGATTCTTAAACATAATTATTCGAATGGTTGGATAAAAGAGATTGTACAACTACCTGAGTATAGCACATATAGGAAATATGTAAAACGAGTTTTTTTATACGTGAGACAATCTTATGTTAATTATTGTTAATGACGTAGTTTTGATTTCTTATCATGATTACGTCATTTTACAAATTATCGATCGAAATATTTCTATGTAACAGTTTCGTATGTATTTGTATAGACATTTAAGTATTAAATTAGTAACAATACAAAATTTCAACACGTGAATAATGAATTATGTTAGTTGTCACGTATGCACGTAATTTCCTGAACACAATTGTTATATTTGAAAAATCACGTATTTAACAATGATGTATGAGACGACACATTAGTACGTTTTCTTTTTTTTTTTTTTCTTTCCAAAAGGAACATGTCGCGTAATAAAAAAAAAATAATAAAACAAAATCCATTGTTTTGTGAGAGTTATGTGTTCAAGTATTTAAAAAATACTATCCATGTTTTAGTTAAAAAAATAAGTGCACTGTGTTGCATTCTGAATATAGAAAAAAAAATATAAGAGTGAAACCATTGTCTTTGGTATATGAACAAAAAAAAAAAAAGAACAGTATTACAAAAAATTACTACAACATTATTATATTTGTTTTATTATCGAAATGAATAAAAATTGTTGATTAGATCTTTCATTTGAAAAATTACTATTATCATTCTCACGTATATGTTTTTTATTATATATATATGTTTTTCTTTTCTATGTCAGTGATATTAATCAGTGATTAGAATTTATATTCAGCTCAGTAATAATATCTAAAATCTAAAAATTCATTAACTATGAATAATATTGAAAACCGGTTGAGTTATTTTTCTCTCTTGATTCCTCGTTGTAAGAACAAATATAATAACGCAAACATAAGAGAGTTCATTTTTAAATACGTTCTTTGTACAACATTTGTACATTTTTCATTTTCCTACGTCATTTTTATCGATAACTATGATGCAGTTAATTGCATGCACCACCTATGATACACTCCTCCGTACTCGTCATTAATTCATTTTAGTATTATATTTTGTTTTCTTTTTGTTATTAACAAAAATTCTATTTTATTTGCAATTAAATTTCATATTTCAATTTTGTTAATAATAACTACAACAATTAATTTTGCTTTATTAAATACTAATAATATAATTATAAATATTTTTAATTGCAATTATATTTGTCCATAATAAATCGATATATTATAGTTACAAGTTAAGTTTCTTTTATTTCATATAGCGTAAAACTTAACGTGATAGTTACACGTGATTTTTGTTACCTTGAACTCGTTGTTTAAAATTATTATATATCATGCACATATATAGAGATTGGATCAATGCTCGTTTTATTTGCAAGGATAAGGTAAAACAAGTTAAAGTTGGAAATAAATTAATAAAACAAAACAAAAGTAAAAGAAAAGAAAACAAACTTTTATATCTTTGTTATTATTCGAGATAAAAAATAATGCGTATCGTTATTATACAATTTAAAAAAAAAAAATCATAATACAACGCGTAGCGTCGTAGAACATCGCATCATCGTAAAGATTATTATAGTACAGTTTAGATCTTTTATAAAAAAAACGGTACTATCTCTGTCTAACAGTTTTATTTTTATCCAACCAAACCGATCGATTCTTATATTTTGAACATCATTGAATTTATTTCTAAACCAAACAGTGATGTATTTATATTATAAAGGTAACTAAATATTGGGGGGGGGGGTCCAACATTTTCAATTTAATTAAACAAAAATCATATTTCACACACATATTCGATAGAAAATTAATATTAATCATTTATTTTGATATTAATCATTAATCCTAATCGTAGAATGTTCAAATTATTAGAAATAATTGAAAAGAAAAAAGAAAAACAAAAATTTGTTTCAACACAATAAAAAAAAAAAAAGTGTTAACGTCTTGGGAGTTATTAAAAAGTTAAAATACGTTTCTGAATATAAAAGTGTAAGAGCTTTATAATAGCATTGGACTTGACAGACGTCTACAATTCAAACAGACGTTTCTATAATATAATTCATACAATAATAGCGCAATTACTATAATTCTATTTCTTTTAATACGCTTCGGAAATAAAAACCTACTTTTCGTAAGAGTAGAAAAAAAAAAAAAAATGAGTTGGATTCCAATTTGCCAGAAATAAATAGAATAGAAACGTTTTCTTCTTACAAGTTTAACACGCACACATTGAATAATAATAATGTATATAAGTATGTTTTAAGTATAGTTCACTTGTAACACGAAGGAAAGTTATCTTCTTTTTAAAAGATAATAGTCATTGCATCTTTACCGAAAGGGAAACCTAAGTTTTCAGATATCGCTTGATTTATCGGATTTTAAACGCACACATAAACGCACACGGACACACACTATCTTACCATGACCTAAATTCAATTCCATATAATACTGAAATTCACTTTTAAATACCACGGAAATGTTACTGTGTCGTAACCAATTGTCAACTTCTATTTAAACATCTATTTCGTTGTTTGTCACCTTTATCTAATTCCTCCTCCCCCCTTTCCCACCTCTTTTCTTTCTTAATGCGTATATATACTTCTTACTATGATTAGTGTGTAGAAATAATAACTCCGTTTCCGTTTACATTTTACACACTTAATTTAATTTCATTTAACGAGTTATGCATACACACATATATGCATACATACACACACACGCGTCATACAAATTTTTATTCAACGAGTTTAATCGGTTTTTTTTTTAAATAATATTGTTGTTCATTTTTTAATTCATATATATATATTAAAGTATGAAATATTACTTTTTAAATCGTACACAATAAAATATTGTAATGTTTACTTCGAATTGGTTTATCTTTTTTTATTATTATTAGAATCATAATTTTTTTGTTTCTTTTTCTTTTTGAATGCACGTACAATGAGAAATTTTTCCATGATTAAAAATATATTATCAGATATCAGACATACTAGATGGTTTTAAATTTGTCATCGTATTATCTTATGATGTTTTAACATTGTTGAATTTTCGTTAGAAGTATATCACACGCGGTGTGATATATATCACCTGTGTGGGGTAATGGTACCAAGTAAAACAGGTAACCAGGTCATTCCATTTATCTATCCTTCAGCCTTTAGAAAGGTCCGTTTATCGATCAACAAACCCTTCAACTAAATTCCCACCAACCTTCCTTTATGCATATTTGACAATTTCTATGTGTGTCAGATTATATTTTCCCAAGTATTTTTATTCATTTTCTTTCTTTTTTTTTTTTTTGATAATTATTAGGGATACACGAGATAATAATCTATTAATTATTTTTCTTTTACCTTTGATTTTGTTCTTTCTTCTATTATGTTGAAATTAAAGTCCGTTCGTTGGATTGTATCATTTTTTTGAATCTAATTCATTAATAATCTATTATCCGATAGAGAAAATAAATTCTAATCTCGTTAATGAATTTTTATATACATTTTTGTATGAGATTTTAGATACTTGAAAATAAATTGTATCAATAATAAAAAAAAAAAATTAAACGTATATATATAAAACGTGTAGATAAAATTTGTCCTTTTTAAATTTGAAAATTCTTATAATTGAAAATAAATCTATTTTATACACATTTATCTCTATAAATCTGAGTATTTACGAATATTTCGTTTGAAAAAGATAATCGATATCCATTATTTCGATATTTTATTTTCAATCTTTTCTAATACATTGAATTAGAAGAACACCGTTTAACTTTATTTTATTATCTTTATTATTAGTGTGTACACGTTAACACAAACACACTGATATATTATATGTTCTTTCAATCTTTACGTTTCTGTATCTATATCTATATAACGTTATCTTTAAGTGTTATCATCGTTGATGATAACGTTGGAATGAAGTTAGATTTGCTGCTTTCAAGAAAACGCGAAACGAATTTCACCGCGAATATAATAAACGATTATGTGAATTTAAACGACGTGTAGGCGTGTGTCTTCTCTTTTTACTTCTTTTTTTTTCTTTCTTTCCATTTTTTTTTTTTTTAACTTACTAGAAAAAAGAAGAAGAACTCATTGTATTTTATAAACGAATATCGTGTTGAAAATTGGAATTTTGAGTCACGTTTTTCTTCGAAAAGGGATGTTAAGTAAAAAATGAAAAACTTTTTCAAATTACTTTTCAGGATGAATCATTTTCTAGATGATGTACAGTACAAGAATACTATTGTAAGATATTTTTTCTTGGTTGTACGCGTTTTATGTGGAAAACAAAATATTGTTTCGTTATTTAAAGAAAAGTTCTTTAATAATTAATTATGTGTTATAAAAGTTATTGCATTTAGAAATATTTTCTATTCGAAAAAAATTTGATGAGTGTATGCATTGTTCTTTGTTTTAAATAATTCATTCATTCATTCATTTCTTTGTGTAAAAAAGAAAAAATTGCAATGAAAACGTATCTATTTCTAAATAAAACGAAAATATATATATTGTTCACGCGTTATCCAATTCTTATTAAAATCTCATTCTGTATTAAAGATATAAATATGTGGGTGTGTGTGTGTTTTTTATTTTTTTTAAATAATAAATTAATAAGAATAGACACAAGTGTCGGTAACGTTAAATTTGATTTTCCAAAATAATACAAATTTATTAAAAATAATGAATAAATATGTTTAACAGGTAAATTGGATAGTATAAATAACTAGAACTTTATTTTGATCAAATTGTTCAATTGATCATTAATAATTTTACTTTTAAACACAAATTTATTAAAAATAATGAATAAATATGTTTAACAGGTAAATTGGATAGTATAAACAACTAGAACTTTATTTTGATCAAATTGTTCAATTGATCATTAATAATTTTATTTTTGAACAAGAAAAATAATTAATTAAAAATAATGTTCGAATTTTATCAAATACACACACACACACACACCTACAACAATTCCAAATCTTGTTTGTTTTTTTGTTTCGTTTGACCACCTATAAACGGAGCAATAAAATTATAAACAAAAGGAAAAAATGTAGAGATAAATAAATAAGAAAAAGAAAAATGAAAAAAGGAAAAAGGTGGTGAAGAGACGCACGAGTATCGTGTAGCGACCCCGACCTTGAAGAGGTCTTTGTCGACTTGAAGAAGATCCAATCAGTATTCCACGCCCTCGCATCTTCTGCCAGACGTTTGTTGAATACCAAAATTTACCACAACGAGTATACCCCACGTCAACTCTTTGCGACGCTTTTTGTACGACCTCTTAACAATATATTTTCGCGTTTTGTTTAATATCTTTCTCCTTTTTTCTATTTTTTTTTCTTTTTTTTTCCTATTTTGCAACGTGCAAATATAATATCGAATCCGTTTGTTAATTTCATTTATTTACCCCTTTTTTATTTTTAATATAAATTCATATGTGTATATATATATATATATATATATATTCATTTTTATTACACGTTGTTTCGTGATCACCGTGTGTATGAATTTTTTTTTTTATACTCTTATACAATTTTGATCGAAGAAAAAATACCACGCAATTGCAATTAGACGTAGAGTTATAATAATAATTACAGTCAATTTTACTTTTTTTTTTTTACTATTTATCTACGTGTTACTATCTCTGTCATCTTTGTCTCGTTTTTGTCGTTATTTTATAATAAAATCAATTGCAATTAATTTAAACGTTCGACCCTGACACATTAATCTTATACTCTCTAACACAAAGTTTATAAATTCAATAATTACTTTGGAAAATTTCAAATTATTTAACTATTAAATTGAATCTAACTTTAATCAAATTCGAAATACTATATCAAAGTAATTGATTTTTTCTTTTTTTCAAAACATTCGCACTTAATTTATAATCCATACACACACACACACCTTTTTGTTACACCACCAACACCACTACCACCATCCTTGCTATCTTTATAAATTTATATAAAAATATATTGAATTTTTGAATATTGATATTGTCGGTGTTTGTTGTAATAATTAAAAAAAAAAATAATTGAATCTGCTACTGTCTTATATTTTTATATTAATTATAAAAGAAAAAAATTAATAATAATATCTGGTTATACGACGAGTAAATGAATTAATTTTGATTGATCAACATAGAAGTATATTAATTTTACGTTTGATTTTTTGTGTGTATGTGTCGATAATAATTGTTAGTGTTAACGATCAGAAATCGTTCTTTGACATCGGTTGTTTCTTCTCTCTGACGCATATTCTGCATCGTTAGATCTTTATCACGAATCGTTTGTTTAAATTATCGTCACGTATTCGACGTAGCGGAGTTGGTAGTCGTATGCGATTTTTAATCTTTCTCATCGAGTATTTATTTAAGTATATATATATATATATATATATGTATGTATGTATGTATATAGAAAAACATTTTAAAGTAACGTGTCAGACTTGAACATTTTCTGCACCTGACTGAATGAGATTAGAATTTTTTGAATAAAGAAAATATATTTACGATTGCGTACAATATTTATATATTTTTAAATTTATACTCTTGTCTTCTTTTCTTTAAAGAATAAAAAATAAAAATGACGAATGAGATACAAATACTTGCGATTATTGTTATCTATTTCTTATGAATATAAGTATATTGGTCAATAAGTAAAAGAAAAAAAGAATGAAAGAAAAATTTGATATCAACTTCTGTGTTAAAAATATATAAATTATTATTATTATCATGGAAAAATATATATTTAATAATAAACAATTATATAATATCTCTCATATATCTATTAATCACCAATAATAGTATTTTCTTATTTAATCTAATAATAATAATTATCAAAACAAATTCTATTAAACGCGTATTTATGATAAAAGAAATAAAATAATAATATTGATATTACTTATTGGTCACCGAGTATATATGTGATAACTGGAATTGATGTTAGTCAGTCGAGGAAGTTTCTTTCTTTTTCTTTTCTTTTTTTTTTTTTGCATTTTATCTTTTCTTCTTTCTTATTAAAACGGATGGAAGAGAATAAGAAAGGGTGCTGACCTATGATATAAATGAGTTTTATAATCAAATTCAGACTTCTTCGATGTTATAGTAAACTGAGAAAGGTGATAAACCGAAGTGAATCACTATAAAGTGTATGTAAAAAATCGCTGATTCAACGACTCCGGAAGTAGCGTATTGCAATCTGTGTAGTAGTATGGTTGTCTTCCATACAAAGCGACTGAACGTACGAACTAACATGATTCATCGTTCAAATGTACGATATAGATGCAAGTTAACCTTCTTTTTATTTTCTTATTTTATTTTTTCTCCTTTTTTTCTTATTTTCTTTTCTTTTCTTTTCTTTTTTTTTTTTTTCTTTTTACGATAACACATTTAACATGATTTCTGTCAATGACGATCAATGTAAATCCATCGAGAAATGTGCACTTTGTCCTAATGAAAATATTATCTTAAGTTAATTATATTTTTTTTTTCTTTTTTTTATTTTATTATATTTTTTTTGTATTATCAAATTATTATTTTAACTTATAAGAATATATTATATTCTTTTTGTCTAACACATAATAATTTTAATATCAAATACCTATTTTTTTTTTTTTTTTTGTATATATCATAGATTTTACGAAACACACTTGCATAATGATCTGTTGCTTGATGTACGTTAAATATAAACGTTGTTTAATTGCGTAATGTCGAACGCATTCTTCCGGAAATTCGAATAAAGGTGGAAAAGAGAAAAACAAAAAATGAATTGTCATTTGAACACACGTAATTCTTATAATAATACTATTTTTAACGATTAGTTTCTGGTAATCTTATCAATATATTTTATATTCGGCAAAGTAATTTATTTCAAATATATAATATCCATATTTGTATAATTATTTTATTAAACGTAACGTGTTTAAAAATTGAGAATTGCAAAGAAATAAGATTAATAAATAATAATAATAATAATAATATATAGAATTATTCTTTTGATTTTGTTTCTTAGTTAATGTAAAATTTGAACGAGTTTGTAATTTAAATTAATATTACTAAGAAACGTAAATGTGTATGTGTGTGTGTGTGTGTGTGGAATTTAGTTTTTACTTTTATATTTCCTTTTAATCTCATATAGTTATTTTAAAATGGGAATATCACAGAGATGAGATAGATACAATCCTGACGCGAGTAATTTTGATTTGGAGAAACCCGAAGGATAGAAAGAGAAGGAAGATATTTGATAGTACCGTTATTTATGACGAAAATTTCCCCCACTTATGATCAATCAGAGAAGAAGAGAATGTCTTTACAAAAAAAAAAACAAATCACAGAATTCAAACTTTCGTATATAACTTAAATCTTAAAATACAAACTCGCGTAATCGTTTAGTCCGATCAAAATATTTCATTTGAAAAGAAATAACAACGATTACACAATTATCAATATTATTATCATTTTAAATTCGTAATCAAAAATGCAAATTTTATCAATCAAATATAATTATTATTCTCGTTTATACAAAGTATTAAAATATTATATCTATCGCAAGAAAAAATTATAATATTGGCTATAAGCCATAATAAAAAAAAAATAACCGTAAAGGTTATTCGTGCAATTGAATAACAACAACGCGAGAATCAAACTTTCAATTAGTTTGTTACGTGTTAAAGTAATAATGCGAGAGAATGCATAGGATGCGTGCATTTGAAAAAAAAAAAAAAAAA
>NW_014569692.1:18974-21860 GCF_001313835.1 Polistes canadensis | reverse complement strand
ATTTTTACATATTTTAAATAATGTCTAACAATTGGCAATGGGGATCGGATTGAATAGAAAAATATTTCCACGTTGAATAAGAAATGAATTAATTAAAACACTTAATAATATATAAACATTGTATACTGATTCATTATTTTCATTTCAATCGATCATTTTTATTATACCAAACCATTGACCAACAATTAATGAACAAGACTTTTAAACAATCGTAATGAAATATCTCAGATTTATATTTTTGTCAATTTAATAATATCATTAATAAAAAAGAAAATGATTTTAATCTTTTCTTTTTGTATTTAAAATACGCTGATACTACAATGGTTATTCGTTATTAAACTTTAACCCTAATATCGCAAAGCTTTCAAATTTGATGACACACATACATACTGAAGAATAAGACTCTTGTCAAACTTTTGATACATGCATGCATACTTAGCAAACTTGAATTCATACACGAGTTGGCCCGTTGCCACTTGGACATAAATCTGTGTCAATTACGAGGAGAATCGTGAAATAAAGTTAAACTACGTATTTCCTGTACTCTGACTGACGTATAGAAACAGTAAAAGATAATCACCTATGTTGTTCCTCATTTCAAGAATTTCTCCGATTTGATAGAATTATAATGTTAATCAGAATAGAAAGAAAATCATTCATTAAAAAAAGAAACAAATGATATATCATTTCATCAAAGAAATAAAAGAACATAATCGATAAAAATCAATTGTAAATTTGTATAATATATTTAAAAACACCTGTTATATTAATTTAATTATTGATCAATATTCGTGTATAAACAAAACAAAATTGATCAGTATAATATATTTTTTCATTTGTAATTATTTAACTCATCTGTTAAGATAATTTAATTATTGATCGGTATATTTATTTTTGTAAAAAATATATTATTTTCTATATATATAAATTAAAAAATATTGAACTAGACAAAACTAACTTATAGAACTAATGTATGATTTTTGAAAATAATATTAATTATGTTAGATATATGATAATATTATATATAAATGACAATAATTCATAGCTATCTTTTGCGTGAGAAGAATGATCTCTTATTTTAATGTCTGTTACTGTCTGATTAAAGTAACAACGTTTTTACTACTTACTACTGCCTACGTTCTAACAGGTACTTACTACTTACGTGCGTAGTAGTAAGTACCGTTTGAAAGTATCATTAGAAGACAGACTTACAATTACCCTAATTTATCTACTTCCTAACTCGCGTGTTATATTATATTCGTTTATTATAAAACTCGTATAATCTTTTTTTTTTAAAATATAACGAACTATCAAATATAATTCATATTTTTTTTTCTTCACCATAACAACAAATTTGTCATTAAAATATTTTCTTAATATTGTGTATTCATTATTATTATTATTATTATGAATTATTAAATTCGTATTGTTTTTATCGTGTAATCATTTTAATTAATTGAAAAACAAACGTTTAAAGAAAAATGTTTCAATTGAAATTGTTAACATTTTATTTGGATAATAGTAATTGTTGTTGTTGTTGTTGTTGTTATTGGTTTTATAAACGTTCCTCTCGTTTTCTTTCCTTCGTGGCTCCTTTTTTACATTCACTACGGCATGGTAATTAATGC
The DNA here is from genome assembly GCF_001313835.1 of Polistes canadensis. Lineage (NCBI taxonomy): Eukaryota > Metazoa > Arthropoda > Insecta > Hymenoptera > Vespidae > Polistes > Polistes canadensis. The sequence goes on along the minus strand of NW_014569692.1, from coordinate 20,232 downwards.
AACTCTGACGTGCTGCTCGTCTGAGCAACGAGTCTCTTGTTTTTTACAGTAGTCACACACGTGTCTTGTATTGCAGCACGTGCAACTATTGAACTAACGCGTCATGTTTATATGCTATATGCATCTTTTTTTTTGTTTACTTATTTTTTTATGCTTCCTATATTCTATTTCTTCTTCTTCTTCTTCTTCGAATAAAAAGAAGAAAAAAAAAAGTTATAGTAATGAATAAACAATTGTGAATTATTTTATGAAATATGAAATTGAATAATTATTATTGATTGTATTTCAATCTGTGATATATTCACTTGTTTTGTTTGTTTCCACACATAATATTTTTTTAATATTAATTTTATTACGAATTTTTTTATTATTTTTTAATTCAAATTAAAATATCAAAATAATTTTAGTAAAATATACAATATATTCGATTAATAATTGATTATTATTGAATATAAAACAAAACCAAAAACAAAAACAAAATATATTATATCTTATATACGAATCGATATAAAAAAAGAAAGAAATTATTTTTAACACGAGATGATTTGTTTTATTTGTCATTTTGTTCATGCGATTACGACTATAACTTGAAAGAATAGAAATACACGTTTTATAATCTCTAACTATTCTTCATCTTTTCATGTTTCGAGAACATCGTGTCATGGATAATTGGCACGTTCTAATCGTCTAGTGAGTCAAATAAAGAAGAATATCATTCGTTCTTGATTTTTGCAAAAACTTATTCCGTATAAGAAATAATAGAATAAAGAATATATATATATATATATATATTAACAAAAAAAAAATAGATAGATAAATAAAGAACAAATTGTTTCCCATTTATTTAGATTTCCTTTTTTTCTGATTTTATTATCCAAGGCTAAAAAATTTAATCATATGAAACACTGTGCATTGATTTTTTGTAATTGCAAATATTGAAAATTAATGTATAAACATAACAACATAAAATACGATAAATTTAAACAAAATCCTTTTCTATGATGTATTTTTCTACAAGGAAATGAATTAAATTGTATATATATGTATTGGTTGTTAATCGAAGGGTATTATACTTGAATCGATAAATTTCCTAGAACTGTGACGTAAATGAATGCTAATTTATTTAGGTATATTTTTAAGTATTTCATGGAAAAAGAAAGAGAGAGAGAGAAAGATTCATGAATTATATTAATATTAATTAAATATTAGGAAATAAATGTTAGTTTCAATTAAAATATATATATGTATATTTCAAACG
>NW_014569692.1:16045-18702 GCF_001313835.1 Polistes canadensis | reverse complement strand
AAAAATATATATATATATATATATATATATATATAATAAAAAATATAAAAAAAAGGAAAAAGAAATAATAGAACATTTTGAGATGTTCTAGGTCGAGTTAAAAAACGGGTCTAGGTTCTCTAAAGCTTTATCGACTACATTGCAGGCTTCGATACTAAAACCCAGTAAAGACCTCTACTTAAGGGTGTCATTCTTTAACGATTTTTTCATTCTTATACAACAAACGCAAATTACTATTATCCTTTATATATTTATAATAAACGATTCTAATTATAATTCTACAAAAAAATAATATCACCCCCTCCTCCCACCCCCCGTCCCATCACTTCTCATTTATCAATAACGTTGATATATTAAACAATAAAATTAATAAAAATAAATTTCAACTCACCATAGCAGAAAGATCCGAAATATTGGCAGTTGGTGCTGCATCAGTTTTCTCGAACACGATAAACATCGCAACAATAGCGATTAATATTAATAAACTTCTCATATTTATTCTTCCCGCCATGATTTTTCTAAATTTTCCTCTTTTTTCTTCTTCACAATTGTAATACGCCATTTAAAAACGAAATACGCGAGTGTCAACGGAAAAAATAAAATATATTATTAATCAATGTTGTCACTGTATGGAAAACCAAAAACGGGATTTTGTTTATTTTTAACGCGTTCGTGAATAAAATTTGAATAAATTATTATAGAATTTAATGTTCTCTCTGTATTTGTTAGTTCAGTTTAATTGAATTTAATTGAGAATTTCTCTTGATCTCTTTTGTATATTTCTGATCCTTTCTTTCCTTCCACCCTTTTCTTCTTCCACCCTCTTTCTCCTCACTTTGGAACTACCCTCTCTCGGACACACGAGGTCGATCAATAATACCAGTCCCTCAAATGCGAACACCGGATGCGTCGAGTAATGTGACACACTCAAGTTCGAAGGTCTTCCTGAATTCCACAGGACACACTTCCAATTTTTCGTTAATCCCCCTTACTTCGTACTTTTTAATAATAATAATAATAATAATAGATTTTTGTGTTGATCGTTCCTTCTTCGAGGGAGAATAGAAAAAAAAAAAAAAAAGGAAAAAAAAAGAAAATGAATGAAGTATACAATTAACGATATTTCAAACTTTTTAAAACCTATCCTTTTGTTTTATATATTTGTTTCATTTGATTCGATCTCTTTTATCCTATTCGACTAATTTTTCTTTTTATTTTCCTTTATGGTACTTCTTTTTCTTCTTCTTCTTATTATTCTTCTTCTTATTCTTCTTCAACTTTAGTAGAACTGATATTTCTATTTTGTTTTATATATATAATTATATATTTATTTAAAGATAGAATAAGAATATGGATGAACAATTTGTCACGATAAATTAAACGCGTTTGTTTTTATCACTATATCGAATCAATTATTATTATTTTCCTTACACTCTTCGATCATAGATCCAATTTTCTTCTCGATAATAAATAATTTCCTTCTAATTGGCAAATCAATTAATTTTATGTTATATTCCGATCCTTGATTATTTGTCGAAGACGAAGATTCAAAACTTTAGTTTAAAGGATTTAAACAAGAAAAAAAATCAAAATAGGAGGAAAGTAAGAGAACAAATAATATATATATATACATATATATATATATATATATGTGTGTGTGTAATACGCGCACGCAACCGGTAAAGTAGATACGCGGAGCTGGGACCGGAGTCGACCGCCACTCTGAATCACAATCACTCTGCTCGTGACTTTTATCGAAACCCCCCACCACTTTTTCTTCTACCACCACCACCACCATCATCACCACCACCAGTATACTAATTCATTAGAGGGAGGATGCGCCGTAAACTGCACTATTGCGATCTACACGATGCGATGATCATCGATCCTTTTCTTCGTTCATCCGATTACAAAAAACAAAAAGAAGAAAAATAATTGTCATCATCTTTTTCTTCGAATCAGATCGCTGTTTTTTTTTATTTCTTTGTCTCTTATATTTTCTAATCGTACTAATCAATTTTCTATATTTCAATTATTAATCAATAATACCTATTGATACGTATACACGAATTTTAATTCCTATCACAAAACTTTATTTCGAATTAATTTGATATTTTATCATTCAACATAAAATTTTCTATTCCCATTGTCATTTTGTTTTATTTTCCCATTGAATTTTATTCATTTGTAATTTATTTTCATTTTTTTGTTTGTTTATTATTTTTATTGTAATAAATAAATCTCTTACCACGTGTTAGGATTAAAACATTTCAACTCATTCGTTTATATGCATTTAATCTGTATTATGATATATATTTTATTCAATTAATTAATCCTTTTATATTTCAATGTATTATTAATCTTAAGAAAAGAAAAACAAAATGATTTTTAAAAGGAGTAAGACAGGTAGAGAAAATTATTATCCGTACACTTAGGTGGTCCATCTTTCATTGACAAATGATCATGACAAAATGATTAACATACGATCCATAGATTAGAGAAGAAGTTTTAAAATCCTTTTATTATTGCTAGGCCATTATAATTATCTCAACAATTTTGAGATATCATCTCTAGTATCTATTCTCACTTTTAGTATAAATAATATTTACCAAAACTTTTCTAAGAAATTGCAAAGATGCACAATTTACAGCATTGCA
>NW_014569692.1:12296-15397 GCF_001313835.1 Polistes canadensis | reverse complement strand
ATTATAATATTATATATTATTTTTCTATAATTTTTTTTTTAGTTATGCAATTGCAAGCAGTTAAGAATAATTAATAGTTCGTCTAGTTCGTCGTAGAACGGTACTATACTTTTTAATAAATAAAAAACATATATATATATTTATGATAATTTTGGTTGGAATAGAATTGAGAACGAATACGTGAACGTAAAAGAATACGATTTAATTTTCTTACATTTGATTATCCAAGTGCATTATCATGATATTTTGGAACGAGATCTTATGTTTTCTTCGTTTAACTACTGACTTATTCTCTACGTGCTTTGATTTTATTCAATTTAAGTAAACGCATATAATATATTTTTTATTATTATTACAATTATTTACCATATGTTATTTCTTTATTCATTGACGTAAGAACGTTACGGTTTTATTACGTCTTCTCCTTTTTTTTTTTTCTACCAAAATATTTTCATCACTTTTTTAAAGAATATTTTACAAGAGAATAACAACAACAACAACAACACAATAATAATAACAACAAGGTAACGCGACGAATAATGTTCCGCGATTATTTATTTATATTTTATTTATATTTATAATACTTTATATTTCGAAATTATTATTATTATGTGTGTCGAGGAAGTATAAAACAATTCGAGTTAAACGTTGAAACATTTCGTTATCTTTTTACTGCCACGTGTGTCTTTTTTCTTTTTTTCTGTGTTTTAACATATAGATTATATTAATATCTAAAAAACAACGAGCCTCTTTATTTCTTTTATTCAATAAATTATTTCGAATAAAATTTATCTGTAATTAATACTCGGAATAATGTTTATACGCAATACGTATTCACCGTAATGTAAGAACATTCAAACGAAGCGTGAAGAAATTTTTTTTTTCATCGAATAGATTTGGGAAGCAAGAAAAAAATAAAAAAAAAAAAAAAAAACGTATACCGGGTTTCGAAAAAAAAAAAGAAATATTTATTAATTATTTCTAAAAACATTTTTTGATCCAGGTGTAAAGTAAAAAAAAAAAAAAAGAAAAAAAAAGGAAAGAAAGAAAATAACCAATAAATGAAATGATCGAAACGTCTTATTTAAAATGCATCTAATTAGAATTGATAATGTAAATTCTCTGACATTAAGGACGTATTATAATAATCGGGAAATGACAATTGTTAATAGACAAAGGACAAATGAAGACAAATGTGCAATAGGAAAGGGAAAATGTTAAATAAATGATACATCGGGGATTAAATAGAAACACTTCGATGCGAGTTCTATACATCGATGAATATTATTTTTTTTTGTAACTTCCTTTGAGGATCGAGGAAGAAACATACATTTTACTCAATTGACTACCACCATTACTAATATTATTGTTATAAGAACACATGGATGTAACACACAATAACCCCGCCGACACTATGCGTAATTTTCATTTGTGAATCATACAAAGTTTTTTCAAACAATCAAAGCCGCACTCTCTTTCCGTTCCGAAGAATTCCTTTTGCGAGACCGACTTGTTAACGTTTCATTACCTAGGATTGGGTTCGGTGCACGAATTTTGAATGCAGATTAACTACCAATGACTAATACATTTTTACATCTTTTTTTTTTTGTTTTTTTGTAATTCATTACAATTCGTTTTTATTTGTATTTTATTGTTATTTCGTTCTTTTTCCCGTTTAAATGGTGTACCAATGTTTATAATGGTATTAATATATTGTACAAATTATACCATCCTTGTAATATTAATAATAATAATAATAATAATAAGTGGTAACAATATTTAATGGTATTTAATATTGAAAACAACAAAATTATATTATAATACAGTTATAATATAATATTGCGTATAGAATTTGTATTTTGTTTTCTACTTTCTTAATCTTATAGATTTGATTTTATTTATAATTATAAAATAATTTGTAAAATTACAAAAAAAAAAACAACATCGTAAAAAACAAATTCGTAACCTAAGAATATTTTTATACGATCGTCATAATAATATATTTGTCCTATTGAAACAATACTATATATATTTAATTATTCATTTATGATAAATCTTCAATCATGATAAACATAATAATAATAATAATAATAATAATAATTACAAATTGTATGAATCCTTGAGAACTGTGTTATCGAATTCAAATGAGAACAATGAATAAGAATATACATCAATAACTTGGACTTGTTTATTCTATGTCTTACCATTTTTTATCAATCACAACCATTATTATTTGCAAATGAGTATGAATTTATTGATAACGTTTATATTAACGATGATCCAAAAAAAGACGTGTTAAATATGTAACACGCGTTACGATTTGTAATTGTGAAAAATCTAAAACAAATTATAAACAAACAGAACGAAAAGAATTATATTATAAAAATGAGAAAAGAAAGGAAGAAATAATAATTTGCATTTTTAATATATATAAATGCAGTTATATATGTATATATAACGAAAAATTATTTAAAATATACATATAGTATAAAGGTCACTATATGGTTTCTTCTTTCTTTTCTTTTTTATTTTTCTTTTACAAGGTTTGAACCAGGAAACATAAGGAGATTCGCATTATACGAAAAATTACGAATCATCAAAACCATAGGGACAATGAACGCATGACTAACAAAGTATGATACTTAACCATTTTCCTATTCTTTATCATTTAATTATGATATTTTGACAAGTAGTGATTATGGTATGTATGTGGTTAAAATCGATTATACGAATTATTTATCCCTATAATATAGTTAATATAATAATTAATATAATAATTATTACAATGAATAACTATTATAAAAATAATATTTAATTATTTCAACACACGTGATATAATAATTGTTTTACCTTTTAATTAGTTTATACAAAGAAAAATAATTAATATTATATTATATTATATTATTAATAATTAATTTAAAAGTGATATTTGTGTTAATTTTTTTTTTTCTCTTTTACTTTGAAAGGGTTAAGGGATAAGATACGTTTCGTGTTGTCAATGCGAACAACGAGAAAATAATTGGAAAGGGATCAGGAACCTGAATTCTAAGTGTGTATTTATTTGGTTCTGGATTTTTTTTCTTTCCTCTTTTTTTTTTTTT
>NW_014569692.1:10326-11941 GCF_001313835.1 Polistes canadensis | reverse complement strand
ATTATTGTTTTGTTTTATTATCGTTATTCTTTATCGTTCAATAGTTTAGAAAAATTATATATATATAATGGGTGTCCTAAAATTGATGATACAAACTAACAAAAATAGTAGAATAAAATTACTTATAAAATACTTTGTGTTTTTTCCTTAAGTATACCTTAAAAATCTGTAATATATTCGATTATTAAAAATATTTGTTTTGTGTTACAAATAAGAAAATGTTACTAGCATTAAAACTGACGCATAAAATCGTACTATCAATTCAAAGGATTAAATTAATCATCCTTTCCGGTTAAATATTCTTTTCTTTTTCTCTCTCTCTCTCTCTCTCTTTTCGTTTCATCGAAAAACGAAGAATTGCAAGGATTGTATATTTCTTTTTTTTTTATTATCTTTTTTGCCTTCCTATCGTATTATGTCGCGTTACAAAGAATTATCTGGTTTCTTTTTTAATGATAAGCTCTAATTCTTTATTTTTCTTTTCTTCTCTTCTCTTCTCTTCTTTTCTTTTCTACGTAAGTCATTAATTTCACGGTAAAAAGAATAAAAAAAATAATTCCGACCTTCGTTCGTGCGTTCGTTCGTTCATCAACTTGTTTATTATTAACAAAATATGATGATCGTTTGAATATTCGAAGAAACCAATTGAAAATGTGATCATAACAAAAAAGGAAAAAACAATACGTGTTATGCGATAACACTTATGCTCGCATTCGAAAGTTCATTCGTATAAAAAATGATTTCATTGCAAATATTTTCTTTTCAAAGAAAATGCGTGCCCGAGATTATATCCACCGGTTTAAATATTTCTAATGAAAATATGTTCAAAGTATATTTTTCTCTTAAATCATATTATTATTATTATATTATTAAAACAATCAAATACTATTACGTAGAAATCTAGAAAAATATAATGGAAGAATCATTATAAAAATCAGTTTTAATGATATTAAAAAAATTACTAAATAAATTATATTTTATTTTAATATTAAAAAATAATTTAAAACAAAATTTCTCTCTCTCTCTCTCTTTAAGAGAAATAATTTATTCAAACAAATATTATATTATATATACCACACCGTATTATTAAATAATATTGAATAAAATTCAAATATTTTAAATTAAAAAGAATCCTTATTTGAAATAAGATTAAGCGTTGTATTATATCACGTACACGTACACGCATACAAACATACACTTATATACGATAATATTTATCTTAATTTTATTCTTTTGTTCTATGACTGAGTTTATATATCGTTAGAATTAATATGCACAATTGATCGATTCTCATTCACAATAATCAAAATAAACCAACCCGATTCGTTGATCTATTTGTCATAACGTTAGAGATAAAAATATTAAAAGGAAATAATATTATAAAATATTAAATCGTTAGAAGATGATATGTTCCTTATGACGCAAAACCGTATCAGGAGAAATTTTTTAATGAATTAGTAATAGTTTAATCATCGGTGGAAATGAAGGAATTTCAATATGAATTAGTCTGATTGATCAAATTCGTTAGAATAATGGAAAAGAAAATTTGTTTCCTTATTGTTAACACGTCATCAAATTAATATATAAAAAATATATATTACATCATCCCCATATC
>NW_014569692.1:6561-10288 GCF_001313835.1 Polistes canadensis | reverse complement strand
TTTTTTTTTTTTTTAATATAAATAACGTTACACTATATAACATGTGTTATCACAATTTTAACGAAGAAAAATTTCGTTCAATTTCATAGTTGACGGAATCGGAAGTTTACGAACCCATAAAAGAAACACAGACGCAAACACACACACCTAAATACATTCAGGTATACTTACACACGCTTATATATATACAGGATATTTTAAAAAATATATACAATATATATATAAATAATATAAAATTATAATAAAACACTTATCAAACACACAAAACTTTTGTTTCTCATTGAAATGCATCGTAAAAAGTTGTCTGAAATTATTCAAACATATTTTGTAACGTCCTGTATAAAAAATACATTTGTATTTTATACTCGTTTACGCGTACGCGTGTATAATATGTGAAAGTAATCAGGATGTTTACCGTTTCATCATTTTCTTTCTTTCTTTCTTTCTTCTTCTTCTTCTTCTTCTTCTTCCTCTTAAATTTCCGAAGAAAGTATATAATGTCTCTAAAGTATAATGGAAGATAATGATAATATATATATAAGAGGAAAAAATAAAAAAGAAAAAAAAAAAAAAGCGTTTAGGCGATTTCGAGACGATCATATAAGCCACACCTAAAGAAAAAAAAAAAAAAAAAAAAAAAATTATAAGTCTCTTCCAGCACACACATATATTCTCCAGCTTTACCTTTTGTCAACATGTATTATGTTCGTTTTCTAATCGCCTTTTTCGAACCTGCTAAGTCATCTCTATAGTTTCTCTTGAATTTTCTCTGGTTTTTTTTTTTTTTTATTTTTATTATTATTATTATTGTGATTTTGAAAAGGGTTGGTCAAGACTGGGTTTTTTGTTTTTTCTTGAACAATCCCTTATGATAAATTATTATTATATATATATTATATGTTTAACAAATGTTATTTTTTAATGATATTAGGGATCGAAATAGTATAGTAAAAATTTAAAAAAAAAAATAAAAAAAATGGGAAAATATAAATAACAATATGATAAATTATTGGCGAGGGGAAGTAAGGATATGTTAAAAATTAAACGCACGAGAAAAAAAATAAAAAAAGAATTCTAATTAATTCGCGAATGCAATGATGCATATTGCACATGGTAATTACAAATTGTAATTATAAATACAATTAGATATTGAATTAGAAATATAAAGTAGTAAACAACATATATATAAAATATTTCATAAATAAATTACATAAAAATCTGAATTCTACTATTAACGAATTACTATGATTTTAAATCTATCCAGAAATAAAAATTAACTATTAAAAAAATAGAAAACATAAGAGAAACAATATAATATATAAAACATTTCATATTGATTTTCTAATATTAACGAATTACACGTTGAGACAATTAAATATAAAATTTGAAATTAATCAGAAAATAAAAAGAATGAAGTATCGGAAATATATAATTGAACAGGAAAACCCCTCCCTAGCCACCAAAAAAAAAAAAAGTAGGAAAAACAAATAGATTACTAATCGTAAAAATTTCATACGACTAGATAAATCAATTGATGATTAGGATAGAGAAGAATATCTCGAACGTTAGCTCACGATTGAGTCCAAGAATATTTCCGTAAAACTTGAAAAGATCTTCGTAAAAAAAAAAAAAAAAATAAAAAAAACGAATGACGATGACTCTTCACTAACGATGATGATTCGTAGAAATGCTATGATCTTTAATACGAATGGAGTAGTATTCTTTATCATTTGTTGCTGACGAGTTTTAAACAGTGGGATTCTTTCATCGTGTGAAACAGGTTCTCAGTTAGATGATTATACGATTAAAGATAGAAAAGGAAAAAGGAAACATTTAGATAAAGATAGATAGATGATATTTTCTTTAAACGAGAATCGTATATCTTTCTCACTTTTTCCTTCTGCCATTCTCACTCTATTTCTCTCTCTTTTTTTTTCTTTTTTTTTTTTCTCGTAAATTCTACGATTACAACCTACGTAAGAGATTTCATTGACCAACCCATAAAAGATTTCATTCTAACTCGTTGAAATTTGTCATTATAAATTATATCTAACGCGCATTTATATCCGATTCCCGTTATTTCTTCAAAATTTAATTACAATTTTTTTTCTATTACCATATGACAAAGAAAAAAGAAGAAAAAAAAAAAAAGAAAAAGGAAACACATCACGTTGAAATTTAAATAAAAATATTTTTCATCGAAGAGTAATACCTAAATTGATGTATCTTTTTTTTTTAAACTATATGCACGTATGCGTGTTCGAAATTTATTTGGATGATTACGATCGTTGGTTTTTAAAAAAAAAAAAAAAAACAATACGATTATAAGATTTATTATTTGCGAAAGGGGAAAATAAAAAGAAAAAGAAAGAAAAAAAACAAAAGGAAAAGAATGAACGATCATTCTCGAGACGAGAAATAATCTTAACTCGAATCGTGAGGTTTGAAAAAAAGAATAAAAAATTAAGAAAAGGACCGGAACCGGTCAAGCTTGATGATATACTATACTATACTATACTATACTACTTCCGAACCCAAGGCTCGGGTCATCTACTGAGAATCGTACGACAATGAATCATTCATAAATGCCGTTACGATGAGTTGGTTCCTTTCAGACTTATTACTCCGTTAACAAATCAATATTTTATCTTTTATTTAGAATATTGTAATATTTCAATTAGAATAATGTAACTGGTTTTTTTTTATTATTACAAATATATAATTATTAATCATACTCTCTCGATAATAATTATAAAAAGGAAAAACAATAAACAGGATATGTCAATAATGTTTGTTTGAAATTTGATAAATAATTAATCGAATAATTAGAATAATAAATATTAAATGATTTATAAATAACATTGTTTAATAATGATATGATAGAAAATTTATACGAATATATAAATAATTAATAAAAAAAAATAAAATAAAATAAAACAATATGAATGTGATAATAAAAATAAATGAATATCTCTGTGTGTGTGTGTGTATTTTTTAATTATTTATTAAATCATAATAATGATAATGATATATGTATATATAAGTGATTATAACAAAAATTAAATAACAAAAGAATGAGTGATAATAAAAATAAATGAACATGTTTGTCTATCTGTATGTTTGTGTGTGTATTTTAATAAAACCATTAACACGTCTAGATAGAATAACAGGAACAACCTCACAATCGTTGACAGTAAATGACAAGAAGCACGTGCCTTAGGTACGATCAAAGTCTTCAAAAGAGACAAGGGAAATCCGTACACGGAAACGCAACTATATTTTTTCTTGATGCCGATAACTATACATAAAAATTCGGCCTTTAAGAATTCTAAACATAATAGTTCGAACGCGTTTCGATTATAAATTACTAATTTTATTCGTGAAACGTCTTAGATTCGATAAACGTCTCTTCCAAAGTTAAATACCATTTTTTTTTATCTTTTCTTCTTCTTTTTACAAATACTCTTCAATAATATTTTCTTTAACTTTTCACACCTTTTTTATTCGCACCTGAGATCTACAAAAAAAAAAAAAAAGAAAAAAACAATATATATATGATCTGAAAAAATAAATTTGTGTTAATTGTATTCTCGCGACATTTTATTATTTTATTAAATTATATTGAAATAATTATTATATTTGTATCGAATAATTATTTCTACGCGTGTTTTGATTACTTGTGTTGTTTCAAAAATAATATTTAATATATTAGTTATACGCTAATTTT
>NW_014569692.1:4365-6456 GCF_001313835.1 Polistes canadensis | reverse complement strand
TATATTATTATCAAATATAAGTTTATATTTAAATTTTGGAACGAAATGATTATTGATCTTGTTAATTCACACTAAAAACATTATTTTCTATTTAGCCTTGAAAGTAAGCATTGGTAATCAGGAAATACAATAGAAGTTCTTCTCTTTTTAACCTTGCGTATAATTACGATGGTATCCTCCACCCACACCCCTACCCCCCTCCTCCCCTATTTCATATGTATAGGCATTTATTTATTGTTAAACAGAGTCCTTCTATTACATTCGTCAACGTAAAATATGATCGAAACTTCACATGCGAATAGTTTATCTTAAGATTATTTCGAGGTTGTCGTCTTGCATCGAGAAACGACGTATCTTTTATTCACGTATCAATGTGTATGTGTATGTGTTTATGCGTGTATTTGTGGGTGTCACGAAAAATGATATACATATAAGAAAATGATTATATATATATATATATGAAAACTTTTCCATAAATATTTATTTAAAACGAATGTGAAATATTACTCATCGCGAATTCGTGATAAATGATTAGAATTAAAAAGAAACGAATTGGAATGACTCTATAGATGTTAGTATAATCGCATAATCATTTGTATGCGTAAGTAAATACATTGAAAGCTATTATTAAGACCAATTATCCTTCGCGATCCAATCATCCAAGAATTTTTTTAAATTTCAAACGTGTATTAGAATTTCCAAGCGTATCATTTGAGGACGTTAGAATGTATTCATTTTGTATTAATTATCTATTTTTAAAATACTATTCTCTTCCGGAACTTTTTTAAATATTAATTTCTATTGATTGATTCGAAAAATTTGACGTTTAACAATTAATAGATATTAGAAGGAATAAGTGTTTTATTTTGCTAATCATTTACGTGGATATAATATTTGATATATATGTTTTTAAATACTTACAACAACAGTTTTTTTTATTGATAATGTGTTTTGAAATATGTTTATATTTTATTATTTCAATTAAATTATTAAATAATGAAAAACACACGTTTATGTATATTTAAAAAATACATATATATTTTTTTAAATACTATTTTAAATATTATTTTTTAAAGAAAACATTTAATTTTCGTTTTATTTCACGTTTATTGATCAATGAATTAACGTGTCTACGTGTTATATGTAAAAATGTAAGTATACTTATACGAATACACGAATTACGTCGTTCATAGAGGAATTTCCATGAGTTATGTTAACGTTGATTGCAACCACTGATTTTGTCATATCTTTAATCATGCATTTATCCAATTGAAACAGATCTGATTTCCCGTTAGCAAGATTTCTTCCACTCTTATTACTTGGTAGAAGAAACGTGCAACGAATTAGATTTCTAAATAAGATAAAGAAAACAAAATTCGTATCATTCGTTTTTTAGAATTTCATTCTAACGGAAAAATTTCATTTGACACAAACGTTTTTCATTTACAAACGTAGTTCAACACGTTCAAGGCTACTCGTGGAAAATCCCAACGATGTCCAATGATGATCATGATGACGACGAAGATGATGATCATGATGTTACGGGGAAAATAAAAAAAAAAAAAGAAACAAATTAGAAAATATTTAATTAAAATAATCAAATTTTTGTCGTAAAATATTTATCATTAAATTAATTAATGATAAATAAATTAAAATAAAATAAAATAATGATATTAAAAATAAAAATATAGAAATATCGAAATTAAGAAGAAGAGTGGGGGGAAAAAAAAAAATATATATATTTCATCGACGCAACACCGCGGTTTCTAATTTAGAATAAAATAATTAGATTACGTCACAAAGATAAATTGTAATTGTAATGGTGTAGTGAGTCGACGAGGGTGATCAGGTGTGAAAAGTATTGTAATATTACATGGACTATCGCACTCTGATCGAAATCTCACTTTCTTGGATCCGTAGTTGACGCAATTTTTTTTTGTTTTGTTTTTCATTAAAGCTACGACACGATTTGCTTCGTCAGATTTCATTCCTCGTTAATTTTTCATCGATTTAACTAACGTTGCTGTTGCAATTTTACGTTAAAACGCATAATATGCTATATACATATATATATATATATATATATATATA
>NW_014569692.1:0-4260 GCF_001313835.1 Polistes canadensis | reverse complement strand
ATACATACATACAATATATATATTTTTCCTTTTATTATTTTTATTTTTTTACGACAAACGTGACCATCGAAGTTCTTCGAAAATCTGACTACGATTAACAATATTAACACTTTTATTTTATTCCAAATGAAAACGATCACGTTTTTCTTTATTCCCATTTCATATTACTCTCTCTTTATCGTTTATTATTATTATTATTATTAGATATATTATTCAGTGTGTTTAATAAAAAAGAAAAATTCTTATTTAAAAAAATAAGAACAAAAATTTATATCAAAGATATATTTTATCGTTAATATATTTGTGTTAATTTATTTCTAAATAAATATTAATTTTAATCATAGTACTTACGATCAATAGTTAAACTCCTTACAACTCGATAAAATATTCTTTTAATCTGTTTAAACAACACACGAATATTATTTAATTAATCATTTATAATTTTCGATAGAAGAAAACTCGAGTGTTTTTGTTAACAGAGTAACACGAAACTAATCGTATTGATGATACTGAAGATAAATTTGTATTACTTTCTACGTAACGTATAATATGTATGTTTACATTTGTTCAAGTTGAATCTCTCGTCTTGCAATTTACATTTTTTTGTTTTACTCTAGAAGAAGGAACGAATGTTCCTGCTGAGAAGAATTTGCGTTAGTTGTGTACGTCGTGTGCGTGTACGTGTGCGTGTATGTATTCGTGTATCTATTCGTTTACTTTTCGGCATTGAAAAAAGGAAGTAGGGGTGGGAGGAAGGGAGGGGTGACACGTGTTTGCCCAAAGTATCGTACAAACGTAACACACTCTAGAATATATAAATATTTTCTAATCAAATTATTATCATAAATACGTTTTTAATATACAACCTTTTTTTCATTGCATTTATATTAATATCCAATTGTTATATATGTATGTATATGTATGACACATATGTATATGCGTTCGTAATAATCAAAATGGTTTAAACTTACATTTTAATTCAAATATTTATTACTATAAGATATTGTTCATTTATTTGATTATTAATACAATTTTTCTTTCCCTTTTTGGTATTTTTTATTTTTAAATAATAATTTTGTAATAATAATCGTTTAATCGGACTACCGTTTTGATGTAAGAAAAAGAATGAAGGAAAGAAAGAAAGAAAAAAAAAAGAAAAAGAATTAAATATGCAGTAGACGGTTTCTGTATTAACGTTGTTGAATTATTCAAATGATTTCCCAGGTACAACAAGGTCGTTCTCGAACTGAATCCCTTTTTGATAAAAAGAGAAAAGGATAAATTTACCAAGTAGAAGAATATCTTCATCTCTTA
The DNA here is from genome assembly GCF_001313835.1 of Polistes canadensis. Taxonomy (NCBI): domain Eukaryota; kingdom Metazoa; phylum Arthropoda; class Insecta; order Hymenoptera; family Vespidae; genus Polistes; species Polistes canadensis. The sequence goes on along the minus strand of NW_014569692.1, from coordinate 2,946 downwards.
GTTTTTTTTTTTTTTTTTTTAAAGTTTTTTCGTAACGTCAAGTTGACTCGTAAAGCCTTGATCGTTCTTAGAAACGTTTTTGATTAATATACGATTTATATTTCTTATACTCTATAATGACCAAAATTTTAAATTCTAATTTAATTTACTATGAAAAATTATTTGACATTTTTTTTTTTTAAATGCAAAGTGTAACATAAGTTTCTAAATTATTTGAATAATTAATAATAATTAATTGACAACAACATTTGTGTGTTTAAACTATTCGTTTCGTATTTTTACAATTATTGCAAGGTGTGTGTGTGTGTGTAATTTGAAAATATTCTTTATTAAGAAAAAAAAAGAAAGAAAAGAAAATAAATAGAATAAATTGTAATTATATCGTTATTTGAAATTGAGAAAAGTTTGTGCGTTGCACTTCTAACTTTGATCAAAGAAAAAACGACGATTGATACTTTTGAAAGTGCAAGAACTGAAAGAACGATCACCCTCGGCAAAATGAAAGATAAGACTTTGTTATGTCCTCTCCGGCATAAATATACATTCGAATGGCACGCATTTTGAAGGAACATAAATTTCATGTTGGAATGCAATTCAATCCTATCGTTTCTATTATATTGTTTTTATAACAGAATTTTGTTTTCTTTAATACTCCGGACACAATTCTATTTGAAACACACAATATATCGAACTATAAATAACAATTATATATTTTATTTTATATAATATTTTTCTATTGTATTAAGAAAAGTATAAAAATAATTCAATTAAATATAATTACAATATAGTTTCCTATATGAAACATATAAACAAAAAAAAAAATTGATTGAAAATGAAACATTAAAAAAATCTCACGAAATATTTTTGTTTTCAATCATTTTGCATTTGTTCGTTCGTTTCTTTTTCTTCTTGTGAAATATATAAATAATTAAATTAGCATAATTATAAAATATTTTATCTACGTGTAATATAACATCTCGAGAATATAATGATATTTAAATTGATTTGCGTTTTAATTAATTCACGAGTCAAGTATTTGCAGTAAAAATGTATAATAAGTATCAACGAGAGATGTGTGGATCAGTTTAATATTTATTATGGTGAAGATATTAATCGTGAGAATACGAAGATGGGACCTTTGCCTTGCGTGCGTGTATGGTGCGCTAATTTCGGAGCACCCAGTATATATCCCTCAGTATTTATCATTTACGAATGCAGAAGAAGCCACTGACGAGAACAACGATCGGTGCTGGTGGCCATGGATAAGTTCACTGATCCCATGTCGTATGAGAAACCAACAACACATGCTCCTGCTGCTGCTGGTGCTGGTACTGCTGTTGATAATTTCTGTCACTGTCACTGTTTCGTGTCATAAAAACTTCCAAAAAAAGAAAAGAAAAGAAAAGAAACGTTCAGTTTGTTTTAACCTACTGACAATTAATTAACATTTCAATATTATCATCATTGTGTGTTATTTTATACTCAAATTATTAGCTCGTTTATGTCAAACAATTATTCGACGATTCTTTTTTTTCTTTTTGCATTTAGGATATTTAAATAAAAGTTTTATCTCTCGATTAAAAAACACTTAAACGTTGGTGCTACGATATTATTTTATACAAAATATTCTTCTTTTGTCTAATTTTGTCTCTGTGTGTGTGTGTGTTTTTTTGTTTAGGTTGTATTACAATGTATTAAGAATGTAGAAATTTGTATAGAAATAATGTTGAATATCATGATGTACAATATATCTTTGATATGTATGATGAAAAACCAAAAAGAAAGAGTATGTTGCATTACATTTGAAGGGTTTAAGTGCATTTCTTTTCTTTTTTTATCAATGATGATTCAATATCATTAACGATGATAAATTACTTTCCAAATTTGATACACGTATATACATTTATATATATGTATATATAACGTTACATTGTCATTGATCGTGACACATAAGAAGAGTAATCAGTCATTTAAAAATATAAATGCAGTAAAATGATCGGGTACAATGTACTTGGTGTACATATTGAGACGAAAAAAGAAAAAAAGAAAAAAAGAAAAAAAAAAGAAAATAACCATCAAGAAGACAGAAAGGGGAAAAATTTGAAAAATTTCAATGCAAGCACTCGAATAAAACAAAAACGACGAAGAAGAAGAATAAGAAGAGAAGAATATACTAAAATAAATGTTAAATATACTAAAGATTTTTTAATAGAAAATGCTAATGTTGTTTCAACATTACTTATTGGTCAGCTCAATATCTGTCTCTGTCTCTGCATGTGTGTGTGTGTATATGTGTAAGAATGAAAATGAGCGAGAGAGAAAAGAAACAACACAACACACTTCGGGTTGTCGTACTATTCATACTTTTTCTTATTCATTTTTGTCATTTGCCTTTCTCGGTTGCATTTCCGAGGACAATAAGGACCTTGAAATCCTTCGGTTAGTGTCACCAACGTATTTCAGCATGGGTCATCCCCCATTATATTTAAATTGAAAGAGTATTATAAATCGTATACCTAAAACACACACACACACAGACACCACAGGTGGTTGGTTTCTGTTTAACTGTTAAAAAAAACAGCAGAAAAAAATGAATAAGTGTTCTTAACTGCTCCCTAATTGCTACCTTTTTTTATTAATTATTTAATTAATTATTAATATGATATGATATATTCTTTGATAGTATATATAGTATAGTTATATTGTAAGAAAATTTTAAATAATTATATTTAATTTTTAGTGTTTAAATACGTGTGTGCCTTCAGAAATGCGTTTTTTATAGATATATATTTTAAAAAGTAGAAGACAATCTAAACGAGTAGATGATAAATCCAACGATGATCACCTGTAACAAAAAGCAAACTATATTAATCATACAGTCAAGTAGTGATACAATAGCCTGACATATTAATCGTCCAATTCACAGATGCACTTTTTAATTGAATC